>NW_009616008.1:0-19525 GCF_000690535.1 Cariama cristata
ATATATATATTTTTAAAAATCAGATCAATTAAGTGTTTGGGAAATCCTCCAAAGAGGCAATTTTCAGAAACTTCAAGACCGTTGCTTTGGTTTTGAGTGACTGAGTAATCACGCTGAGCACTGGGCTCTGTGGCATTTTGGCACAGGCATAGCCTCCAGTAAAATTCTGTACTAGTAAATGTGAACACAAGAAACTGATGAAGTTTGTGTTTAGTTTGGGGCACAGGGTGATCATTCCCTGTTGATATACTGCAGGACAAATGGGGAGAAGCTTACTTCCAAGATGAGATGCACCCCACTGTGCATAGTTGATAAACTGCTATATTACATAGAAATCGTTGTGACCTTATTTTAATACAATGCTCAACAATTTAGAAATCCAGTAATTTAAAACCACTATGGACTATATTTTGCAGTTTTTCTGATTTAATTTTCTTCTAGCGAGAGCAATTATACCAGGTGAAAATGTGCCTTTCTTCCACATCAGGCATAAGTCTGACTTAGTGCCAAAAATATATTGTGTCAAAGCAGAGACTATTCCTTGGGCACTACCAAGTATACCTTCATTTTTTTAAATTATCTAGTCCTATTTCAGAAGGCAGTGATTTGATAGACCTGTATCAACAAGGTTTGGGGATGCAAAATACCTTTCCAATATATTAGAAGAACAATGTAAGTTACATAGTTTCAAGGTTGACCCACATAGCACAGTTCCGCGTGTTTGGCTACACCATTTTAACAAACAGAAAGTTATAAATAAATTGCATTCAGAAGTAAACCTCACTTTGAGGCATTCCTTGCATATCAACACTTGAATAAAATAAACAGCCTTGTTGTTTCATGGGCCCCTTACACTCTTGATATTAAGCAGAGAAGTGTAGTTTATACTCAATGCAGTCTATAATTCAAATACACAACTTACAAAAGCACATAGCTCAGAGATTGCTTGTTGTACTTCATAGAGTCTTTCCAACAAATCAGAAAGCTGACTGCCAAATGAGACACAGTTAACGGCATTAATAAAGGGGTAATAATAAACAAGAAAAGTCAATTCTAAAAAATAATCTTGCGTAGTTGCTGAGTATCTGGCCATTGAAACTAGTGAAAAATCTTAATATTCTTCAATTTTGAATAGAAAACCCAGAAATACCTCCACTCATTGGTTTCTATTTGTTCATCAGGAAAATGCACAATCTCTAAATATAAAAAAAGATATTATTTCATGGAGATGGCTGCAAGTGATCAAACTGAAATTATTACACTGTAAAATCATTCTTAGACACTGGCATTTATTGATTCTGCTATACAACCTGCCCCACGGATTAAAAGCTTTGGGGTGGTATATATCAGCTCTGTACAATACTAGAAATATCGATAGAAACCATGTTCTCCACAATGACTAGACAGCATTTTGTAATTACATTTGAAGATCCAATTCAAACAATATTTCAGTTAATAGTGTTAACCTAATCTTTTCTTAATCATTATGTTAGTAGGCCACACATTGCTCATTTTTAAGGAAACGAGATTAAATATGTAATTAAAACTGAGCGTACTGATTGGATTCTGAACATAGTAAATTATTTAGTCTCAAAAATAATTTCTAACCTTTGTGATTTCATGTAGTTTGCTTATTAAACATAAGTAAATACTTTTGTGTATTGCACCTACAACTTAATGTAATTTACTTGAGATGTGGAACTCTTCTATACATCTGCCTGCGGACTTGTTTGCCCTCTTGGAAGTTATCATCATTACATGCAATGACAGTGAAGAAACAAGTTACAAAATCAACAGAAGGCAGGAGCGGAGGAAGATCACTGGAGGCAGATCTCTTGGGCAAGACCTGCGCATTCATGCCTCATCATATGTGGTTTACCAGCAGTTCCGGGACTCTTACACAGGCAAGGAAAGTTATTTGTAATAGAGCTGATCTGTGTACATGAAAACAAAACAAAAAAAACCCCAAACCTAAAAAAAACCCAGTCTGACTGGCTAAATATCACTGAAGGACACCCACTAAATCTCACTGAAATGAACTGGAATCCTCTCATCCTCTGTAAGAGGCATTGCAATCTGCTAAGTTGTAATGGGGTCAGCTCCAGATCCCTGGGCAAGACTATGTAGTAACCACATTATAGTCAGCCTTCAAAAAAAAACCCAAACAACACTAAGACAAGATTTCTAGTACATTTGAATATTGATATAATGCAATCATTTTCAAATTCTAAGTAACAGAAATCACTGTTGAACTTTAATGCTTTTATTGAGGCACAAAAGAATAATAAAGATTACGTCATGTTAGAAATGGAACAGCAGATAACAGAGATTATATATTTCAATATGTATCTCTGTAAATACTAAGCAAATGCTGAGGTTCCAAGACTTCCCACAACATGCAATCAGACAAGACATTCGACCCCACTGACATTATCAAGAAGCACAGATGAGAACCAAATGTCCACAAGAACTTCACCTGTGTCTGAGAGACCGCATTTTCCAATTAGATAGACTGGAAACATACCTTAACAATTCTTAAGAAACTAGAAGAATGAGGCACACTAAGTTTTTTAATAATGATGTAATCAATAAAAACATAGTTAGGTCAAACACAGAATATTGGGCTCAAGGGTAAAATGGTGAGAATGAATGAAGTGTGATATATAAAGGGCCAGAGAATAGACGGTCTAACAGTCACTTTCACCTCCAAATACAAGAATCCAGTGAATAATCTTTCACAAACTTAACAAGGTGCTATAGAAATTCTTATTTTTATATATAGCCATATCTACATTTGGACAACACAATTTATTTACTTTTATTCCAAACTATGCAATTTTATAGGCACCTGTATTGGTGCTACAGAATAAGTAGTTTACTTAAATACTCTGCAAGAATTATTCTTTAAATACTGGAGAAAAGTTCTGGGGTAAAATCCATGGCTTGCAGATGAACATCATACTCCCTTCTTCACAGCAGTGAAATTCCCTCTTCAAGACAGACCAATCATTTAGGTTTAAAAGGGTAAATACACAAGGACTCCCAATTATTTTTGCATTCAGTGTGTATGCCCTATATATTTATTATGATATATAGAACTGAGCAAGGTTTATTCCATGTTTGCCTTCTGAAACCTCTGCTTCATCCGGAATGCAATATATATAGCACAGTCTTTGATAATAAGCAGTCATTCAAGTAGCACGAGATTCAGCCTTAACACATCTATATTACAATGCTCCTTTCAACATAAGGGAATTTTCCAGTTCCCACAAAGGGGGAAATTATTTTAACTCAGCACCAGAGATTCCACCTCAGATAATAACAGAGGGAAGCAAAACTTGACTAAATCACGATCGACTGTGAGAATACATCCTCCAAGATTTGAAATCAAGGTAAGGTTTGGGGACATTACAGGATACTGGAAAAAAGCCACCAATGATACTCCTATGCATTTTCATAACTTGTGATTTCTGTGAATTTCTTGGCACACAGGACACCATGGGATACCTAACCTGAACCTAATTCACAGGGGCTAGCAAAGCAGTCCTAAATGATAAATCCTCATCTCCTGAGGAGTCAATAGAGAGCAGCAGACGAGGGTATTTTAAGGCCTGTAGATGGTTCTGCCTGCCCAGGCAGATGGAGTTTCTCTATGGACATCTTCAAACACACCAGCACTACGCTGGTAGGGTGAGCTCTTGAGCCTGGGAGCAGTTCACGCGCGGACACTACGAGAAGGCCAGAAGGGCGTGGAGCCCGCAGGATGCCGAGCCCCACACCACAGCAAAGCCACCCAGAGCTGTTGAAGCCAGCAGTCGCTCTGGGAGCTGCCTGGATGCCTGCACCAACGGAGCAGTTGGCAGAGTCAGCTTACTAAGCTTTATGAATTAACTAGTCTTTAATAACTAAATTAGACTGATTACTTCCCCCCCTACAGATACTTATTGCCACTTCCGCATGGAAAAGCTTCCTTATATGCAAACTGATTCTTTTCAAGAAAAGTTACATTTATTAGACTATTTGTCAGCATATGCTTTGCAGGGTATCTTCATCTCAAAAATGTGAGTTAACAAACACAGAGGTACATAGAAATCTATTTTCACAAAATCCAGAAACCAAAACATTGTCCTGTGGTTACTAAGACCCATCGGAAACTTCAGATCTCACAAAGCAGTCCAAAAGAAGCTAGACAAGAATGAGAGACAGATAACTAAGGACTTTTCCAATACAAAACAAGGCCACACATTGTCCTCTAAATTGCTCTACTGTTGCCCGTGCTGAAATAACAGAATGGTCCATTTCCAAACCAAACCCTAAAATCTGGCTTAATTATTCTTCAATGATTCTCAGGCTTCATGGAGATCTGTTCTAAAAGCTTTAAAACTAAAACTGAATCCTCTAACAAGTATTTCTGAGAAGTAACTAAGTTTTGTTTAAAATATCATAAATGTGTTTGTTTAAGGTAAGATCAGCTCAATTTGCAGCATGATTAGACTTCTATTCAATTATTGCAGATGTATTTCTTGGCTCCCAAATCCCTACTGGTTCAAAAGCCACTGTACAGCTATTGTTTCATTTTCCTTCAGCGAATGACTAGTAAACCTCTGATCAATACTTCCAATAAGCACTTTCACATGAATTTCCATCCTCACAGAAAGCTTGCCAATATCAAGAGACAAAAGAGCTTCTGTGCCATGTTTTATATCTATTTTTATATCATAGGGGCTCATTTTTCTAGGCTGTAAGTGGTAGTTTCCTGCCAGATCCACCCACTCATACTGCAGCTTCTCATGTTTGAGCTTCTTCAAAACACCCAGAGGAGGAATTATGGTTTAACAAAGGTCAAAGCTCTCTACCTAGGAAAACCATTGATCTAAGTTTTGACCTAAAGTTCTAGCACACAATCCATTTTCTGCTTCTACATCAGCTGTTTGTATGAATATCCATGAAAGTACACCTCTGCAGACCATTACTGATGCTCAGTCTTAGATTTTCTCTTTTAAAAAAAAAATAATAATAATAATTCCTTGTAATGGCATATTGCCAGGAGCTGATGGTTAAGAAACCAAACTATTAACACCATTTTTAGTCTCCATTTCCCCTGCTCCGCCTATAGGTTTAGATTGCTTCAGTTACCTCATCGCTAAGTGTAATAAATACATCTAGCAAAACTCTCCCACCGTTACCAAAATATTTTGAGTAAAACTTAAGAAGTTGACTATAGCAAGCCACACTTACCTTTTTTTGCATGAAGGAGCTTGAAATATCACTTTGAAAAATGCTTACTCTGAGACATAAGCAACTTCCACATTAGAGGAATCCTTCCTCAGAAGTAACCCATAACTTAGTCAAAGAAAGGAAGCAGCACCTATCAGCTTTTTTGTACTGCAAACAGGTGGTGAGTGCTTAAAATTTACACGCATTCTTCAAATTACCTCTGTCTACAGCACATCGCATATTTTTAAATGGATTATTTCAATTTATTTGCAATCTTCATGTCTGTTGGAAAGCATCACAAATACATGCTGAGATGTCTAACAACAACAAACCAAATCATCACTTTCCAGAACAACTTCAAAGCTCTTAGATGCATAGCAAAAATCAAAATTATGCTGCAGAAATTTATCTTCCGGTCTCTTCTATTTACAGTTTACTAGCAGTACTGCCTTTTAAGTGTTATCTCTCATTTGGTGAGTAGAAATACATCCTGCTGCTACTTATTATCTTCTGGCACTAGCTGCTAATCACAGACAGGCTACAGATTCTGTCATTTCATCCCTAGGACGCCGTTGAGTCCCCAGGGGACAGTGACAATCTTACCTCAGGGAACCGGAGACTCGACCCCATAACACTTCTTGCCATTGCTCAACGGGTTTGAAACCTGAAGCAGCTGAATGAGACACATACTTGCACTGCTCAAGATCTATTACCTGTTAGGAAGTTTTCTCTCAACTTCTTTTTAAAAGTCATTTTAGTACTTTAGACATCTGTCTTTAATGGCAAACAGCATAAAGTAACACAAGATTTCTTCTTCTCTTCCCTTTTTAAACTAAACCAAGTATCACCTCCCATTTACAAAGACATTCTGAAAACACAGATCTGAGCCTAAACAAGAAATTTTTAATAACCCGAAATAATAACTTCTGTTGGCAAGACAAACACTGATAAATCTAAATTACTGACACAGTACATTATTTAACTGTTTACCAAAAGATTTAAATATGGACAGGGTATAAAAGGCTGCAAAATCTCTTCTAGGACCTTACTCACTTGGAGTAGCACTTTACCACCACATTACAACAAACATTGCTGTTCCGATTGTCCTCAGGTGAGGATTCAGTTTCTTCGCATGTTCAGGAGTCTACAACATGAGTCACAGTCTGAAATACTAGTTTTCCTTTTTCTTTCCATAAATTAAAATCCCCTACAAAATTTTAGTTTATGACTTATACATTACTTTATTTTACAGTATCCTGCTCTGTGCTGGATAGCACATAATAAATGGAAAACAGACACAATCACTCTTGGATTTCATTCATTCTGAATTTTTGATAGATTTATATGCATGGAGTTTCTTTCTGTCTTTCAAATAGTCCAGTCTGGAAAGGTACCAGGTTCAACATACTATACTTAACAGACATTAAGTATATGTTCTTACCAGTTAAAAAAATGAGCATCGTAACAAAATAGCAGGCCAGTACCAGCTTATCATGGTAGGTTTACATTTTAAAAAAACCTCCAACTCATTCAACAGTAGGCATCAAAATGTTTGCCTTAGAAGTATACGATATTATTGTTAATCATTCTTCTGTCCTGTTTTTTATTTATCAAAGTGTAGCAATGCAAAGAAGCATTAAAAGAAGCAATTCATTTAGCTGTGTGAAACCAGCTGTTTATCTGTCATAAGGATAAAACATATCTGAGACTGCTGTACAAGGAAAAAAATCTGGGGCACGCTGTGATCAATGTATAGCAAGACTGGAAACCTCCCTCCAAGAAAGAGAAAAATAAGCAGGTTGGGGAGATTCTTGGAAAAGATTCCACACACACCCCCACCCTGTGTTTGGATGGTGTTTCTATCATGGCAACCAATTTCTAGCAATGCTCAATTCAAAACACATTTCTTAATTTAATTACACAAATCTCTTTCCAATCACTTTTCTGTTGCAACCTTCACACCCATTATAAATGTGTCTACCAAACTTGAATTCATAAAATCATCCATACAGCACTGCAAGCTATAAGCGAATAACTTAATTTCATATCAATCACAGTGCATATTAAATATATATGATAAATTACATATGAATCAATATGAAGATATTTAAACCCAAATTATTTACATAGTTCCTTAAATATATTTCCAAATGGATTTCAGGTAATTGATGTTAATGTAGAGAGCACAGAAATAATACACAGACACTCATGGTAACATTACTAAACTGCACAGTAATCACAGAGTATCTCTATATGAGTTGTAATGGTAAATATTATCTTATAAAAGTTTCTATTTCTACTGTGCCTCAGTATCAACTTTCTCAGCCAGGTAGCTTCAGTTTCTAAGAACCAGATATATTTTGAACTATTACCTTCATGCCAGGAGGTATCCATCCATTATCTGAAACACGAGCAAATATTTGGTTCTACTTTCCCAATGAGGCAAGAGGTATATGGATCAAATGTTCAAAATACGGTGTTCCCTTGAGCTATCTGCAGTCAACCAGGCACCTACATAGGAGCTCAGCAATCAACAGCTTATGAGGATGCAAGAAGTACTAGAAAAAACATATTCCACATGTAAGACTAAGCACCCTGCCCAGTCTCCTCCAATATTTGTCTTTGCATACTAATCTCTTTTAACGATGAATAGGTTGATAGGCTTTCTCCCAGTTTATTTGGCAGAGATGTTACCAGTTTTCTCAAAACAGCACCCCTAGCACAGTCCAATAAAGTAGTTTTGAATCTGTGGAGCTGTATATGAAGTGCATAAAATGCAGATGCAGCAGTGTGCCTTGGCTGCCCCAGGTGTCCTGATATCCAAACCTGAGCCTTGACCAAAGGGCATCAGAGTCCCCTTCTAAGCCATCCCCCAACATTTCTTCCTGATAAAAAATGGGGCACAAAAAGAAATGGACAAGCCTGGATTGTGGAAATTGGCCTTTTGCTCCCAACATGGAAGTGGGATGTAGTTAAGACACACACCTCAGCCCCTTGGTTTAAAGAAAGCCAGAGGAAAAGCAAGTATGTTGTTAGTAGATTTACATTGCTCTATAATACTCTGCACCCCCAACATTTTTAAGGGCCCACGTATTAAAAAGTGCAGAAAAGCCATTATCCCAGGGATCAGCTGCTCTTAGCAAATCTCTCGAGTTTCCTTTCCTGCAGTCACTGCACCCCTGCTCCCCTGCCGTTTCCATATATTTTGTACCCTAGATATATTTTTTACCCAGAGAACTAGATAAATAGAATGAAAGATTGATAAGGCAAAATTCCTGACAGTGATAGTTACTAACCCAAGCATGGAAAAAAACAAAAATGAAATCTACATTTCATGTGTCTTTATAATTGATTACATCCCACCACAGTACAAAAGAACAAAATCACATTTTCCAGTACTTTAATACATATGGGAACCTGAGACACAGCCAGGAAGGCTATTTCATACGGAAATAGCTTCAGTCTTCCAGAGTTCAGAAAGCTATTCCATTTCTTCAAAAGTATCTCCCAAATCCTAAGGCAGAGTAAATCAAAAAAATATGGAATAAAAATCAGTCTGAAGGCCTAGGTTAGCACAAAGCTTGATGAGATTCTTTTTCAGCCCTTGGCCAGAGTTTATTTTCCTTCCCATTTACACTCAACAAATCACTGCTTGTGCATTTTCTTTCATTCTCTGTCGTGTTATTACCCTGACTTACTCAAAATAAAGAAAAAGTCCTGATTTAGGCTATGGCACCTGAAATGGTGCCATTCATCACAAGAGAAAAGCATAATCCAGCAGACACACATCATTCAGCTCAGCAATACTTCAGCCACTTGTTTGGCATTGTTCTTTTTTAATCTCAAATATATCACCAAAGTGGAGTTTATGGGCAGCAGTTTATGGCTAGCAAGCACTACCCAACAGCTGGTGAGGGGACAGCATTTTCACAGGCACATAGGACATTAACTGACACTTAAATTTATAAAGCAAATTACATGTGCATCACAGGAAAATGCACAGAAATGCCAGATATCTGTAGAAACCCATGGTAGAGTACAAAAAGCCCACCAACTGGCTCTGCAGGAGGGAGATCCAAAGAGCTTTTAATCAAGTACACTCCAGTGTTCCCTAAACGTGGTGTCTGCATGCTCACCACGCAGTGTGTTTGGAAAATGAAGAGCAGGCACATGTGAAGCATTTTCTTTTCAGTAAAGTAATACTCCCCAGTTTACTGCCTGTTAAATTTCAACTACTTTCTAAACATTTTAAACATTTTAAAATGTTTAGGACTTGATCTTCACACACTGAGTCTTCCAATGTCACTAATCACTACAGACCATATGTAAAATGCTCACAAGTTTATTGAGACACGTGGCACTTACTGACACAGAATCGTACATGTTACTACTCACAGAGCTTACTTAAGTCAGTGGGTCATGGGCGGCAAAATTCCCAAAAAAGGTTCCTTGCAAATGGACAAGGTCTTTCTGAAGAGCATTTTTCTGTACAAGTAATTCTTTGCACTGGAGATGAAATGGCACAACTAAAGAGCACATCGGTTCCCTCCCCTTCTTTCAGCTTATAACAATACAATGTATTATATTTGGAGCTAGGACAAACAACTTACAATTTGCACCTACCTTGCATTAAAGAACAAATCAATATATTGGTAGCAATGATAATAAAAGGAGATGGATTCACACAGTTCAAATAACTGTGTCTTTACACTCTTTTAGAGACCACTACCAAGTTTTTCCTGTGAAGAGACATTATTTCACACCAGTGAACCAGAACAGCGTCCACGAAGCCCAACACCACCTGCCACAGCGTTCAGCCCATTAGCTGAAAACTTCTAAGTCCATTGGGCAAATCAGTATTAATCCCCTATTTGCCTGTAGACTCAGTTCACATACAAAGGACGGCGTATTTTATACAATACTATCAGAGCTCATCATTCCAATGCTTACTGCTCTGTCCCTTCCTACCTGCATCAGCTTTACCCAGAAGGAAAGGTTATCTCATATTCCTCATCTCTGTACGGCCAACCAGCGTCCCAAGCCCTGACAGCAGCTTTCAGAAATCACCACATTACCAAAAAGGAAAAGGCAGCCAAATTGTTTTAGCTAATGTGGTCTGGGCACATAAGCAAGAAACAGCTGGTAGGAAGAGGTCTTTCATCTGATTTATGAGGATAGTTAGGAACAGCAGACAAGTTTACTTCCGAAACAGAAGCCACAGAATTCCTAGAATTTATTGAGACAAATATCCGTTAGACCATCTCTCCTTCTTTCTCACACACACACCAAAATTAAGGTATAGTGCAGTACCAAATACCTTTTTCAGAGTGTTTCAGACCAGTTATTTTAAAACTCTTGAACCTTACTTCTTTGCTGTCACTTACCTCTAAAGTCTGGTCAGTCTCATCTTTTCTTACAGAAACAGCATAATTGAACACATTTGGAACTGTCAAAGAGCAGTGGTACAAAAAGGCATTTTAAAAAATGTATTATTACACTGTGCTGTATTTAGTTTTAGTCTGGTTGAACCTTTCCAGGTATATCAAATAGACACATTATATGTTCTAAATCCTTCCTATTTTGAGTAAATACATATCCTGTGTAATTCAAAACATCAAATAAAGTGTGTACATTACAAATAAAAGGCAAAAGTTTTAATATCTTCATTTAGAATTAAAGTTTAATTTATATAGAGTTAATAAATGACTATGTGTTGACTAGCTTAATATTCATGGCTTTCACCATGACTCAGGAAATCATCTATTTCTCCTGCCATTCATGAGTAGAACACATTTATCATAACTATAATAATAAAACTCCTTCCAAATATTATTATTAAGCATAATTATTATTCCATTATTAAACAGAATATTAATATGGAGTATATTTCTACCTATTTCTACCTTACATATGATCCACATCTGTCAGTACTAAGGAGTAATGTACAGGGGATGCGTTACCCTATCTATTCCCATGATTTTACAATAAGTCTGAAGATGCATGGTATTTTTCGTAAAACTATAGATTCTGAGTCATATAATTTATGAGGATTTAAGCTGTCATGAAAACAAAGATATTGTAGCCCCAAGCTTGCAGAAGAAAGCTTTAAAATAGAAACCAACTGTAAAAAAAAAAAAAAAGGAGGGAGCCTAAAAACCCAAACAAATGCAGAAGGCAACTAAAAAAATAAGCTTATGATTAAGCTCATGACTGATGATTTCTAAGGTTTTGGATTGGAAATACTGATACATTTCTGTTCCAATAATTCCTTTAGAAGCATGTATTCAGGACCGCATACCCTTTCTTACCAAATCTCAGCACGTTCTTCTGTCTCCTGAATTTCAGTCCCATTCATTCCCTAAAATATTCCTTAACTACCCCCTAAAATTCTCTATTGTCCTTTCAGAAAGAAAAGAATCACCTCAAGCCCTGCCATTCTCTCCCTCTCTATTTAGGCTACC
This sequence comes from Cariama cristata, assembly GCF_000690535.1. NCBI lineage: Eukaryota > Metazoa > Chordata > Aves > Cariamiformes > Cariamidae > Cariama > Cariama cristata. The sequence continues at coordinate 11,679 of NW_009616008.1, forward strand.
AGGTTTCAAACTATTCATGTTCCTTACCTGATAGAATAGTGGTTGGTTGGAAAAAAATAAATATAGATTAAGAGATAATTCTTAACAAAAAAAAAAATCTATATGAATACACATTTGGTTTCTTTGATTGGGAGCAGGACAGTTATTTTTAGTTCTTGTTTTGGTGGGGTTTTTTGTTTGTTTTTTACAGTGGGAAAACAAATTAGTATTAGAAAATCCATTGTAAAATCCCAATGGAGACAAGATCGACCATCACTGTAGTAACACTATCTCACACACTTACTTTACAGTAAAATCCAGGCTGATTTTCTGCACTGGCATGAGTAAATGCATATTAATTATCTAGTGGTGAAAACACATCTTCTTGGCACTAAGGACAGAGCTATCTCTTTGTTCACTTTGGCACAAAATCAGTTTCCAAATTTATTTCACCTCATATTATCGAAACAGTTCATAGATTCATTCAGAATACACAAACTCTCATTTTGGTGGTTGATAATAATCCAAAAGTACCTTTGGTGTTTATTACTTAATTGGTGCTTAATTATTTAATTATCAATACACCTGCTAACCATTAAAGCACTGCAGTTCTAAGCAGCTGAAACTAAATAGACAAAGGACATCTATAAAAATAGCCTCACTACCATTATACATAGGTTTATTCATTAATTTCCTGTTGTAGAACTTCATTTTATGCCAAAGACTGATTCAGAGAAGAGTATCAATCTAAAAATTTATAAATGAAGGAAAGAGGCAATTGTTCACAGACAAGCATACATTTGCCTTTTACCATAAACCAAATGGGTTTCCACCCAAATATGAAGTCTAGAAAAAGCTCATCTCAATTTTAAAACTTTCAGGCAAATTTATAGAAAAGTTCTGCAAAAGTTGAAATAGCCTATCAAGGTGTTCCTGAATTGTATGTTGTCCCTTGCTAGAAGTGTGTCCTTAACTTTGTATTTCCTCATTTCCTAAGATTCAGGAGGACTCTGCTTTGGTTTATTGTCTTGACCTTTGGAAAAAGAGATCTTTCTTATGTACCCACCACTACAGCCCAACTCATTGACTCTTTTTGAAAAAAGGGATGAGGCAAATGGTAACCAATATATTCCATACCTTATTACTAAAGTAAAAGACACCCAGTACCCAGAACTTGCACACTAAAACTGCAGTTAGCTGACTGTATATGCTAATAAGCCATAAGGAAGACCAAATACACTGGCCTGCTACCATCACAGTAGTAGCCCAGTGGAGCAGAAGAATGAAGCATGGGGTAAAAGTTTTAAAACTCTGAATTCCTCCTCTTTACCTTCATATGAGCCTTCCCTGTGTGAGAGGCTTTTAACTCTACCTACCTTGAATCCTCCTTGCTTCGTTTTAAGTCCTGCAGCTTTTAAGGCTGGATCACACCTCCCAGCAAAGTCTGAGCCACACAGAGTATGAGACTTAGATCTGAAAAAGGCACGATGTGGCTGGATACCCTGCCTCAGTAGATCCAGGCCCCCTCTGTAGCTCACGGGGGAGGAGAAGTCAGATCACCAAGACTCCAGCAAGCTCCCATTGAGATTCACTTGCTGAAAGGTGTGATGAAATGCTGCAATGCCGCAATGCCATTTCATTTGTGAGTGGTGAGTACAGGATGACCCTACTTCAGTGACAGGGTTTCACCATCTCTACAGAAATGACAGCTGCCATGGCCTTCCTGCAAGCATTTCACACAGAGTACCAAGTCAATCTTAAATGTCTCTCTAAAGCAAAACCAATAAAAAGCAAGTGGAGGCATCACAAGCTATTATAGCTTCCTACTTCAAATATAATCGGTACAGCTAAACCCTCACAGATTTGAGTACTATACCATTTTCAGCATACTCGGAAATCCCAGCCAATGAACTCCGCACATGTAAGAACACTGCAGAACAGTTTTTCATATGGGTTTGTATATTTTTCCTCTGTAAAGCTGCACACACATCCTCTTTGGGCATGCAGACTTGGTCGTTCAAACAGGACCGAATACGTATACACCATGGAGCTAAGGGAAGGTCTCAGCTGGACGCTCAAATGCAGATTTCAAACAGAGACGTGAGCAGTCAATGCAATAACTGCACACGTGTGTTTGGAAGTCAGTCTGCTCATCTCCCCTGCACATAAACAGAAAACATCCTCCCACGTTTTGGCTGCATTTAATCTATTGTTTCTGAGAGGTTATGGTCTTCTACATATAAAATATGGGCTTAATAGCAGTCATCTTTGGCAACAAGTATCCTATCCAGTCATCTTTTAAATTTGTAACAGCTAACTTCTCATAAAATTAAATGAGATCTTCATGAGAAACACAACATTAACTGTATTTCAGTTTCATCACATTAACCTCATCTACTATTATCAGCATCAGATTGTTCCTTCTTTCTGTTTAGTTCTAGTTTTCCATTTCAAAATGCTTTGTTAGTAACCAAGCTTTAATTAATTGCATATGTGTTTCCCCAGCTTCCAAGAAAAGCCTAACATCAGCATTATATGTATCAGAAGCATGTAAACATTTTCCAAATCCTGTCTTTGTTCCTACATCTTCCTCCAACAAAACATCTACATACTCACACAAAACAACGTAAAAGCATCCCACAGCTAATAGATTCACATTTACTCAACTTCAGGACTACCAAGCATTCATCATATTCATTGATCTAAAAACATCAAAGGGGACACTCCCTTTTTGCATTACCAAGCAGTTTGAACTTAGTTTACCTTCTTACCTTATAGAAAACAACTCAATTATAAATAAAAGGGAGCTCAGGTATTTTGCTGTAAAATCCTTTCCAGGTCATGAGAACAGAAAGAAAAAGCTCTGTGATGAGTCCTGGCCTGCCACCAGTCACAGGTTTGTGGTCAAGTTGTGGCAGGTCTGCACTGCTCACACTCAATTTTCCTCAAACCAAAATCCTGACATGTCAGATATGCTATTTATATAAAGGAAGGCTCTTGGTTTTACTTTCTGCTTGATATACATCCTGGTACAGCTGAACTCTGGATTCCTGAGCCCTCTCATTCCTGATCCAGACATCTACCTTGTAAACATGGTCTACCTTTTAAACCTGGACTCCTCTTCCTCGGTCCTGTGGACCAATACATCCTTGACTTCCTTCAATGATTGGCCTTCACTCTCAGAAACCACGGTGCCTTGCTCTGGGCTGCATTTCTCATGATGTTATACAACTTGCTATTGGTTCACTGTTATCCTCTCAATATAGATTTAGCATATGCAAGTATTAATGTGCTGCTTGTTTTATTCTGTAGTTGCACCATTGTTATTAGCTGCTTAACCTTCTAATTAACTCTTTACACTAAAAATTTCAGGTAAAATACATGCTTCAGTCAAGGAATTTCTTGGCATTTTGTAAGATTCAAAATACTGCACTAAATGCATTAGTAACTTAAATAAGTCTGTGAATTACCCTTCAAAAAAACAATTGCAGAATTGCACATGACAAAAATAAAGTCTGAATATTACTTCAGGCACAAGGCAACCACAAAAACATATACAGACAGTGCAGAAGAAAAAACTTATTGCAGGCACACATTCATCAATATATTGGGCTTGATTCAGTTGCTCAAATATAGGTCATCTAGTGATATTTTAGATGTTGAGGTGTGCAAGGCCTCTAGGTAAGGTCAGCAGATACAACACAGGACATAGAGAAAGACCCATGCTCTTCAGTTGAAGGCAAAGCAGGACACATATTACAGCTTCTCAAATGGCCCTAGGTACCTACATCTAGGCAACTGTTATGTCCCAGATCCAACAGAGCATGTCAGTATGACCCTGAATATTTTTCTGGATGGAATAAAAATAAGTAGGTTGTACTGACTGGGAAAACCGATTCAGTGCTCCCATGACAGAGTCCATACAGCAATTTATCTCATAAATTGCTGTATGTCTGTCTGAGCATATCTATGCATATCATATGCTGTCCATAGTCTCAGCATATCTAATTTCACATACTCGGTTATTTAATTGCCCCAGCTTGCCAGCTCGTATTTGTTTTCTACATCCACAAAATAATAACCTGGTGAGAATTAAACTTATTTGCCATTTATTATAAATCTACTAGTCAAATCTAAAAGTCAAAATAATTAAAGTGAGATAAAACCACTATAAATAGATAAACATATACTGTTCGCATAACTAAGGCAAGAGTAGCAGGAATTCATGTGTGGCTGTATTTATTGACCCTCAATTTGTTCACAATATTTAGGGTTCTGTCTTGACTTACAGAAAACGTCTTTCCTAAGGACTGCAACTGCCTGTCTGCATCCATCAGGCTGTCAGATGGTTTCACTAGCAGGTTCCGTCATGCTGTTACATTCAGGATCACAGTTGGCACCGGTTTGCAAGCTTCATGCTACTTTTGAATAACCCAAGCACAACGCTGGGAGTTTTTTAATATTTGTAGAATAACTTGTGTTTTCGTTTGACTCAACTCCAGTTTCAGCTTGCACATGTCTGGCTTTGCAGAAACCTGATGTCTGAATTCAAATCGAATTATTAGGTAATCTAGTTCTAAAATTATTTAGAGCCTTAAGCCATGCTTTGTCTTTTGTTGTATTAGGAACATGAAAATCATTTACCATGTATTTAGTTTGCATAATTAACATAAACCGTTTGCTGCAAATTTTAATGAAGCTGGAAATACTCTGCTGATACGCAGTGCCTTCAGGAGAAAGGGCAGAGTTTGTTAGCTAATTATGAAGTACTTAAAACCTCTGATGTAGCATCACACATAATGGAATCGGAGACACAATATCATGCCTAAAAATTACTAATACTAGTAATAATACTACCTCGTTTGAAATTTAATTTTTCCTGCTGGTTTCTTTTTCTGTTCATTGAATGAATTCAGAGAAGACAGACTCTGCCAAGTTTCCTGTACAATCTCTTCCTAAAGAGATTAGGATGCTCACACCTTTGCATTACACAAATTCCATACTATTCATATATTATGTATAAATCCTAAAGTATTTCAAATGTATAAATATAGTTTGAGCATGCTATATTTTTCAGTTATGATTAATATTCTGCAAGAAAGTTATTTGTGAAATTCATAATTCAAGATCTTTTTCCATTGTACCATGAAATATCAATATTTTAAGATGGCATTTAATCTAAAATATTTTAAAGACATAATTAATTCCACAGAAGGATATTAAGTAATTTTAAGTTACAAAAAAAACCCTAGGTTATGTAATATTACTTTGTTCCTATCTTACAGTTGAGGAATGTGTAATATTTGAAAGTTGTCCCTTGTTTCTGGTTGTTCAGCTGGAAAGATTTCTTTTATTGTGTTTTCTAATGAAATGATGTACAACTACCACTCAACCTGAAGTAAAAAGGGCAAATAAATTGCTCCTTTCAAATTCAGGCCTAAAAGTCTCCCAATTTAGAACACTGAAATTTTTACCTCTCTGAAATAGTAGGCCTATTCATCTTGAGATACTTTGAGGACAGCTAGTCACCAAGTACATTCCTTCGTCTTTTTTTTAGCTGGCCAACTAGAGGTCATTTTTCAGAAATTTGACCTTAATCTGCACTAAGCTGGAAAGATAAAATAACTTTTTTTTTTTAAAACTAGATTCTATTCAACATCTAATTTGTGTAAATCAATAGCTTTTATAAAATTAGAAAGCATTTTCAATATCAAACTGAAACCTATTGCTTTGCTCAGTTTACTCTCTTCTCGATAACAATACTGATTTTGGTGTTAACATGGGAGTTGGACTCAACAATCCTTATGGGTCCCTTCCAACTTGAGATATTCAATGATTATTTCAAAATTGCTTGCCTAATCATATATTGTGAGAAGTCATGCAGTTCTGTTCCATGACAAGAAATTTGTTCCCAGAATTTGCCAAGGGTGATACTGTATTTCATCTGTGTCTCTGGCCATGTCTTAAAAACAACCAAGGGAACTGGGCTTTCTTTCCTCTAACTTTGAAGTAAGATGAGTGCACCTGAGATAGCAAGCTGAATAGAGCCCACTCCTATATGCCTCCAAAGAGTCTTCCCTACTCCACTGAAGATGCAGAAAGCAAAGCAAGGGCACTGTGGATAACATTACCAGAAGACCAAGTTTACTTTTTTAGGTTTACATCATCTGGTCATTTTATAGTGACTCGTTTTAGTTCCAGTTTATACCTCGCACAAATCTGACTCCATGTCACTTTACTAAAAAAACCTAAAAATTATAGAATAAATTAAATGGACTATAAAAAGATTAATTATACTGTAAGAATGAATGACGAAATTAAATTTGCTGAGTACATTTTGATAATGGTTTTTAAAAGCATTTTAGAGATTTTTAAGTGAGATAGCTATTACAAATACAGCCAAATCACATGCAATATCAACAACACTAGTAAAGAAAAACACCCCCATCCACCTACCTTTTCAGCCACTGGGGGGGAAAAAAAATCTATCAATTCTTTTCTGAGACACTCCACAAGTATCTGGGGTTTTTTTCAGTTTTACTAGAAAGTAACCAATCCATGCTCTTCACAGCCAAAAGTCTCTGTAATACACTGCATGTCATATTTTGTCACACTCAACGAACTAAAGCTGAGACTGCCAGAAGACAACAGCTAAGCAAATGTACTACTTCAGTCTGATTTCTTCTCATGAGCTGGCAATGCCATTAACAAATCCAAAGAAAGATGTACAGTCCCCATGTTCTTGGTACCTTGTCTTTTCTTCACAGCAGTTCTTTTGCAAGGACATTTCACCCTTTGGCATGTTTGTTTCAGTTGAAAAAATGGCTTCTTGTTGCCTCAAAGCTGCCTTGGTTTAGTCTAGGTGGAAACCACTGTTTTCATACTTAGACACATACTCCACAGGTGGTTTTTAAACTAGCTATGCACGCTTTTTGAACAGATTTTACTCTTAAACACTACATAGTAAGTTTTGCTTATTTCTTCTACTCTGTAACTTTTGACTGATTATCATTAGTCCCTTCCACATCTCTAAGAGAAATTTCATTTCTCCACATTAAAGCTTTGTCAGCATAATCATGAAAAGGGAATCAACTGCTACAGTTACTTACAGTGCCTTGATCACAACCAAAGAAGATCCCTCACAATGGGAAAGCACAATATTATTATTTTTTTTTAAAATTAAGCATTTAGCTTGACTCTCCAGCAATACAAGCTAGAACCTGTGGTCTTTTTCCTTACACAGTAGTGACAAACATAACTAAATTCAGAAATGTTTCCAAATGAAGAGCTACACTCCTTACATTCAGATTTAGAACTCATAAATTCTCACGCTTCTAGCACTGCAAAGAATGTCCTAATTAGTTACAAGAATAAATAAGCAAATAAATGAAACTTTTTACTTTGAATTAATTTATAAGTATAGACAGAAGGTGAAATTCAATTTTTTTTTCTCTCTTTTTTTTTTTTTTTGAAAGGGACTTGCCACCTTTACACCCACAGTAGATATACTTATTAACACAGTGCAACAGTCCCATTTCCTCAAGTAACTGACAGTGTGATATCCAGTCCACTGGAAAGGAAAAAGTAACAGCATAATATATGAAAAGGCAATTATGGAAACTGATGTGATGCCAAGCTATTAAGTATCATCAAATAGATGTCTTCTCAGCTTCAATGTACCAACCATATGAGACTGCTTTAATCCATAGCTATAAAAATAAACACCACAGACCACAAAGATTAACAGCGTTTCCTGCCTCTCCATACTGGCTACAAAATATTTTCATTGCACTTGTGTCCAGATCTAATGCAACTGAAGAAATGCTTGTCTGAGTGGAATTTTAGAAAGCTGATGTCACTGTCATACT
>NW_009616008.1:19615-37269 GCF_000690535.1 Cariama cristata
TCCAACATTGAAGAGAATTATTTAGAGGGAAAAAAAAAAAAATCACATCTTATCTCATTACAATAATCCATTAACTGCAAAAGTAGGTCATGTCATTAATTCATTTTATGTACATTTCCTTGGTTATTTTTGTTCTGCAACACAAGGTGTATTATAAACTAATACATAATATTAAACAGTAACTTACATTCAACAACATTACTTAGTTTTGAGCCAATCCTAGAGAACACTAAATAGCACCAAAATTGAAGATCTTCACAACAAAACAAAAAACTCCTAAGCTTTAATGGAAATGTGTGCTAATTTGGAGCAAGGCTGAAAGGTGTACTTCCATTTTCCTTCCCCCTCATTTCAGTGCTGGCCCATGATCCTGCAAAGCAAGGAACCAGAAAAACAATAAATGTCTCCTCCCAACATGGGACTTGACTCTTCCCCTGCTCCAGTTTCATCATTTGTGAATTCTCTGACCCTGTGTCCGTTTTCTCCCATCTACATAAATTTCTAATGAAGTCTGCAATACTGGAAAGATCCATGGTAGTACTCTAGCATGGACAGTGATCTTCCTGGCTTTGGGGGACAGTAGTTATGGACCTTGTGGAAGGAATGGGGGCTGTTTATCTCATTGCTTTGAGGAATATGTAGACATGGAAATCAGTTAAGAAATTGCCCAATGGTAAAAAGTGTGATGTCTAAGTACATTTTTTTTCTAGTAAATAAAGTTTGCTGAAATTAAAAGCTTAATTTTTCAAAACAAGTTAAATTCATTTTATACTATTTTCTGCCTCCTGTTTCAAAATACAGCAATTTGACCACAAGAGAAAGAATTTTTAAAGCGTAAATTATTCCTAAATGTTCCCATAAAAGTTGGGAAAGAAAAGAAATAACATCTCACTATGCCAACATTCAGAATGTCTCGTTTTTCTTTTTAAATGATACACCCTAATATTCATTCATCAACATAATAAACATTTTTTTACTTTTGTCCCACATATGCATACACAGATTCCTTTATTTGTGCTATACAATTTGCCCCACTCTATTAAGAAGTGCCAGGCAGCAATGAGGGAATTTCTATACTTCCAGGAGATGACATGATCTCAAGAAGTTCAAATAAATACAATTAGCTTATCTGGATATTAATGTTATCAGCTGCTTTTCTTCCTGACATAAAATATGGGAAAGACAGACATGGCTATTTGTGGACATAAATAATTTGCTTAATTTTATTCATTTTACTGGACCATAAGCTTGATGATATCTGAACGTCTTATTTAAATAATAAAACATTTCAATGAGGAGGAGACAAACCAGCCTCCTATGGCTACTTTTAGGTAATATTATTAGTAGTTTTATTAGTATCATCAGAATCTATTTTATGACAACGCTTGGAGCCCTAGCGAGGACTTACACAACTCTTGAGGGATCAGGCAAAAAGATCGGGTCCTCTCTCAAAAAGTTTACAGTGAAAACACTAAGTAATCTGCCTCAGTCTGGGAATTAATACACTGAAACCTGCCTGTTTCATTGCCCATAGTCTTTATCTCTCATGCAAGCTTCACAGGGCTCTAAAGCCAGCCATTTTCATGCATAATATTAAATGATACCTGAAATGGCATCAACTGACCACTCATGAGGTCACAACTGGGCCCAGCTTCTCACTGGGAGGTGGCCTCTTTCACAGTCTCCAGTTAGGACATAAAGAACTCTGAACCCGCTCAGCAACAACATCCACCAACTGAATGCGGCCCTAATCCAAGCCTTAATTCAGGCATATCAGGACTGCCTTGGATGAGGGCCCAAAAAGTAGCAAGCAATGAATTGTTACATTTTTACTTGTTGTTTTTCCAGTTTAAAGGTGGGTGCATTATTGGAGTTGCTCCTATCCCCAAATCACAGCCTGGAGGTTAGGGAGTATTTCCAAATTTACAGATGTACTTTACAGGCAAGGTAAGAATTAGTGAGGATAATATTTTCATCGCACAATTGCTAACTATGATTAGCATTAGCTACACACAACACTATGAACAGATCAGCACCACACTATAAATCCACCGATCATTAATAAATACATTATGATTTTACAGACAATAGGGAAAAGAAACAAAATATGTGGCACACCTGGTCTCTGGATAATGTTGCAGACATTTGGCTTGCCTAAGTTATTCCACTGAAGTAATGGAAGCACTGTAATTTACACCAGATGAAGATCCATTCCAAGATCTGCCTCTTCCAAACAGAAATGTCATGACAGTAAGTCAAACGATCTGACTTGACCATGCATTTTTTCATGCATTAGTTACTCGAGTATGACATTACAATCAAAGGAAAAATATGCTGCAAAATTATTTGGTGTTGAAAAATAACCCCAAAGAATCCACTACAGATGTGACCAGTTTCACTACTGCTCAACTAAGTCTTTCAGAAAAGCGCTGGGCAGGAGTTGGCTTCAAACACAGCATCTAGAAAATCAGAAAACCCAGATCGGTGTTGGGGTTTTTTTTGGGGGGTAGAGAGGTAGAGGTGTTAGGTTTTTAGTGCGGGATTTGGTGTGTTGTGGGGTTTTTTTCTTTTAAGGCAATAAGGTCAGGAGACAACTCCTCTCCGCTGGAAGCATCTTGTTCCAAGCTCCCTGATTAACATGAACTGAGAGTCCCATTTTTACATCTCCATCTACCCCTAGCATGTCAGTAACCAACAATCCTTGAGTTAATCCGGTGCCAAGAATAATGTTACTGTATTTTCTTTTAGCCAAGTCAGAAGAATAGAAGTCTAGAAAGAACCAGGGAGACAGAGACAGAACCAGGACTGAAATTAGGGAGCACACCATCCTCTCCCCAAAATTAATAATCTACCATTCATCCCAAATACATTATAACTTTATATTATCACAACTCCAATATGGCATTTGACAGAAGGTTAATTACTAGAAAATTTCTACCATGGAAAAGTGGCTGAGAATGTAAGTTTTAATCAAATTTTTCTAAATAAACCGAGATCATCCTAAACTGCCAGTTCAATTCTTATCTCAAAAAGTTAAACATAGCCTATTCTCTTGTCCGTTGCATAGATGAATGAAAGCACACCCCTCCAGTAATTGGGTTTTTAATCCTATCTATGCTGGGAGAAGGTTTTGCACTTGAGTCTGAGACTCAGCGCACACAGGGAAGCATCTGCAGTGTGCATCGAGGATCTTTTGCAACCAAGTTCTGGTTTAGAAATAGGACTTTTCAAATGTCCCAGCGTGTTCAGTTCTGGGGGTTTGGTCCAGATCCAAAACTCCAGGCTTGTTTAATAAGAAGATTCCAGGCAGTCCACAGCTGACCCTGGCCAGTCACACTGGAGCTCCAGCTTGCTGACGTGGAGGAGGAACATTGCGCTGGGGACTGAGTAGGTCCAGATGCTTCTTCTCTCTTCAGAAAGGAAATTATAGTCTATAGAAAAGGAGCTTGGCACAGCCGGCTTTCTAAGCTAGGAAATTTCATGATCTGTTGGAATGTATTAACATGTACATTTTTAACTCCAACAGAGACATAGCTTGTTTCTGGAACAAATGCTTGATAGGGGCCGAGTTGCAGGGCCTAAGGGAATGTGAGGGGCTGGATGATTTCATTTCCCTTAAGCTAAGGCAGTTGGCAAACGTGGGTATGGTTTGCTGCTTTTTTTGCTTTTATTGTTATGAATTGTGTGGATAATTGATGGCAGGTTGCCTAGAGCCTGGGATAGGCCTCCTTCATGAAAGTTGAAGTAAATAAACGGTGGCTTGCCTTTATTTCACTGGTTCTATGTGATTTCAGAAATAACAAAGACTGGCTTAGCATTTAAAGGTACCAGCCTAAAAAAATGGAGCAGGCTCATTACACACAGCAGCAGCCTGGATGCCCCCCTTGGATCAGTAACTGCTCCTGGGTCTCAGCACCGACTCCAGGCACAACTTCTTCAGGTGAAAGTGATTTTGATTTCCAAGCAATTTTCCCAAGAGCATCCCCAAGCTCTGAACTTACATTACAAACTGCAGACCAGAGGAAAAATAAATAGAACATGTGAACCTCCCGAGAGCTGCATTTAAAAAAAATAAATAAATAAAAAAGCCTGTTTCAGTCCTCATTTTCTCAGCTGAAATTCTTCTTGTGCAAATAAACCTGTTAATATTGCATTCAAATAAAGTGTTTATCATCTCAGTTATACACAAAATCTGCACAGGTGTCTCTTGCCCAAGCTATTTCAATGCCTACTGCATGAAAAGTATTTCCACTACATATAAAATATCTAAGGTTGCTAGTTCAGTGCTAAGTTGTACAAGAATCAAATATAGTTAAGTTTCCACTTCACAATCAGCGTAGTTGTGAGAATAAAATTCCACTGTTTGAAACATTCATTTAAAATTCATCATTTTGTTTCCTTTCACGCTAATCTATCAAGGATAACAAGAAAAACAGGTATGTTTATTCAATTTTTCCAATGTAGAAATCAACTCAGAATCATAATTAGGACTGTCGATCAATCATCGGTTTTCTAATTGTTTGTTTCACAAATGGGAATCGGTATGTATGAAATAAACCAATTCTCCCTGTTTGCCCTCAAAGTAATTCACCTACAACAAAAAGAATTTTGGAACGAATGAGATATTAAGAATTCGTGAATACCCAGTTTGAACCAGTGCTGGAAGGTGACCACCAGAGACGGAGCTGAGGCCAGGCAGGGTGTGAGGAAGGTGCAGGAACACAACGGTCGCTGTTTGTCTTGCTCGGAGCAAGGAAAACTGGCATGTGAAATGAAGAAATTCAATGTCTTAGTCCAATAAAAGTGAATTCCCTGCCCAAAACATGTTTCTCACCCTAAGAAGTGGGCAGCTCAGCAATGGGGCTGTCCAGTCAAACACAAGTCCAAATCCTGCTCTACTTCCCTAAGTAAATGCCACATTGCCAGAGTGAAGTTCCCTCCATCATCCTACTCATACTTTGGGGAGAAACTGCACCTTCCAAAGTCTCCCAGTGCCCTGCCCTGGGCTGAATAACAGGCTCACAGGTGAGCCTGAAGCAGGCAGGAGACGTTTATAAATACAGAGCGATTAATTTCTTGATTGACTGAACTAAAAATATCAAAGAATAAATTCATTTTGTGCTAAAATTCCTATAATTGGGAAATGAACATTATTTTAAAGGTATTAAAGAGCAAAAGAGTGTCGTTCTTATTGTTCAATAATATTGTTTCTAGCCAAAATATGGAAACAGCCAACCTCACAGCAGTGCTGATACAGATGACATTTCTTTCGTGGTGCAGAATTGAGAGAAGGTGCAGCGGAGGGCGTAACTAACCGTACATTTCCCATAAATAGCTACGTAATTTTAACTTAACTACACTGTAAGTTATATAAAATCCGTCTATGAAGTATATTTTCTATGTGCACCTCATTGTTATGGTTGGCTTGATTTACATAATTATGTACAGTTTGAGGTCAGTATGGAAAACAGGCCTCATTCATTACTGGCAAGCTCTCTCTGCAAAGAATACACCCTGAGGAGCCCAGCGATCAGGCACAGAGGCAGAAGAGCCAACCGGTAAGGTCCAAAGCCTGTGACCACTTCATTCAGAACATAATTACTCTTCAAAATATCTCAAGGGCAATAAATTAAATCCCAGATGCACATCTGGTAATAAAGAATGAAAGAACAGAATAGCATCCATGTAAATCATCTCTCTGGTAACAGAAGCATCTTCTTCCAAACAGTCTTTGCAAGACATCCTCCTGCAACTGAGCTATACAATTAAACATTCCTGATCTAAAACAGGTGTCTAGAGCTCACTGTGAAACACCCTTATCCAGAAGGTGGTCACTGTGTGAACAGATCTGTAGGGACGGCCTTCCCTACTGAGTGTTCCCCATCAGTATCCAAAGGGAACATCCAGAATCAGCAGACAGCTGGAAACAGATGTCTCATGGACTCTATGTTTCCATTCCCCTACCTGTGAGCAGTGCAACATCCTTAACGCATGAAGAACTTAGACATAATGCACTGGTATGTAGATTGTTTTGGAAAAGGACACCATTTACTATGATGCAGCAATATATTACTCTCAAAATAATCCAGAAATAAAATCCACTTCAAAATCCATCTAATACAGGAATATTAAAATATGATTAATGAGGCACTTTAACAGATCTTTAGAAAAATTTCTCTTCAACTTTCTATTTCCTGTTTTAAAACTCTATCAGTGCTTGAAGAACAAAAACTTTATTACTGCCTTGAAATTTTAGTGCCAAGTCGCACAGATCAGAAGAGCTTGTAATACTGACTCAGAGGTGCATTGCACATGAGTTAGACCATGCTTCACACAGGCTCCAAAACTTGCTTCAGAAACTTACTCCCTTTGAAGCAGACCTCAAGCACCTGAAGTCCTGCTATTACCTTTTTTTATGTTAATTTCTTAGGAACATAGATAACACCTTAAACTAAGCGAAAAACTTTCCTACACAACCAATTGATTAATCTGGTAATTGGCTGGACAATTCACGTGTTATAAAAACAGATAATTCAAATGCACGATGACTCAGAGAGAATACTCCTTAATCAAAAACACAGTTGGTTTGGATCAAAGGGAGTTGCAATACATTTAAGTTTTTTCTACTCTCTGTTCTGTTGTTCTTAATACTCTTATGCCGTCTGAGTAACATATATACCAGTCTCTTCAAGGCTTCACCAAATCTTTCCTTTTTCCTAGATAAGGGATGTTCATGCCCAGACCAAACAGTACATGTTAGCATACACACTAATCACATTTCTTTCTGCAGAAAGTTTCTCTGAGTAAGCACCATCTAAATTGCTGGTCCAACATATGACTTGAGCCTTAATTGCATATCACACACCAGAAACTTCACAGCCTACAAAAACCTGAATTTTGCAAGCATGTCAGACTCTACATAATACAGCAGTGAACGTATTAACACTGGTGTTGGAAAACTCATTAAGCATTTAGTTGGACTGAAAGAAAAACATTGCCCTTCAGGCACTTTGCATGAAGACAATTCCATTTCCAAACCAGAGCTGTCTGGTAGCAGGCTCCTGCATGTTTCCCACAGGATGGGAAGAAGGAAAGAAAAAAAAAAAAAAAAAAGAGGAAAAACCCAAGAAAACTAATGTAAGCTAGAACAGAGGAAAAAAGCATTTTGAAAAAATATTTTGTGTTCTTCAGTAGGACATTTGTTGGTAGGGATAATGGCTAGATATGCAATTTCTGCCAACCCCAAATCTACTATTAGGCTACAAAATGTATAGCAAAGCTGTACACAAAGAATGGCAATCACCTACATCACCCTGAGCAACAAGGGGTATGTTTAGTTCATTAAGACTTGAAAGAAACATTTCAGATGCCTGAAGAGACTGTGCTGCATTGCACAAAAAATATTAACATAATTACTATAATTGTATAGCATCTGTAATGGCCGACAGGTTACACAGTAGTTGCTTTTTCTTTTTATTATCTGTATTCCTAAAAAATTTACTTTGCTTTTCCTAATCAAACTGAAGATATTATCTAAGTTTTTCAGTGTGACAGAGGCTATTGTCAGCCAGAACCACATTCCATTTCGTTTATTAAACTTGCCTTAACCAGAGTTGTGTGATACCATTTGTTGTTGTCTTAGAGCAAGGCCAGCAGTACTAGGAGCACTGCTTTTATGGGACACATGAAGGGGCAAGAGAAGCTTCTCCTACATTAGCTCTGAAATCATTTGCCAAATCACCATGTTACTTATACCAGGTAACTCCAGAGGGAAGAAAAGAAAAAAACCACAGAAAAAAACCAAAACCCCAACAAAACCTACAGCGCCACCACCCCTGGAAAAAACCTCACCTTCTACCTACTGAGATAAGTACTAAGAGAACCAGGCCGAAGCAAGATCCATCCTCAAACTTCACAGTTTGTTAGATATCAAAAGTGGCTCATAATAATTAGCTATTTGTCTTGCCTGACTATGACAAAACATCCTAAAGCTCGCTTTGCCATTTTAATAAACATCAATGCTATCTGCAAAAGCAGGAGGATCAGTGTCTTGGTATTTACATTTCATTGTAAGTGCATTACATTGTATAAACAAATTACTTAGAAAATTCTAAGTCTTGTAAACTTCAAGAAGGAATTTCAGTCTCTCAGCCTCCACAAGGGAGAAGATTTAAAAAAAAAAAAAAAGATAGTGCATGCACACACGCAAGAATAAGATGGAGAGTTAACTTAGCCATCTTAGAAAAAGATAAAATCCAATTTGGGGCAGGGTGTGTGTGCGGGAAACATTCTGATTTCTATTTTTTTTTGTGACCAAAAGTATAAGCTGGTAGTTCTATCAATCACTGGAAAATAGTTTTACTAAAAGCATACCCGTTTGCTAAACCTGCCCCGAACCTATGGTTTCAAAGTAAACAACTGAAAGTCAGAAGATGAACCACTCGATTAATTCTAACCAGATTCGGTTTTATACGGTTATACTGGGAGATAACAGGGATCCATTAAAACCATACACTTTTTCTTGTGTGAGGGTGGAAACAAAAGGACAAACTGGAGAATGGCCTTTACACACGGGCTGAAGACAGCCTATACTTACACTGTAGTTCATTACAATAACTGCTGCACAGTGTCTCACCGCTCTCTCGAAGAACAAAGCCCTTAAATAACTATTTGATGAAGCTATACACTCCTGGATCCTAAAGACTGTCCCAGATAATTTGAGTATCAGCAGCTAGTAAATCTGGATAGCAATACCATCCAACAGCGCATGCTTGCACTTCAACTGGTCATCTTTCACCCCATAGATCAGCTTTATCTCAAAAGCAGTGATGTATTTTAGCTACATTTTCAGACTCATTTTTTCAGGAGTTTAAAGATTTAATGGACGGAATAAGTAGACCTAAAAAAAAAAACCAAGCAGAATGTCTTACTCCTTTTCTCAAGAGAACTCTACTTGCCAAGTAGTACCAATGAAGTAATTTGGGCTTTGAAAGCAGGGACATTTGATGCAGACATGAAGAAGAGCAGCAGGATCTTGTGCTCTCGTGTGGTATTTTGAAATTGTACATGTGTCATGAATTGCTCAATTGTGATTCCCGTCCCAGTAAGAGAAAGGCAGGGAACTATCACACCAGAAAGTTTCTTCTCATGGCATTGAGTCAACACTCACTGACGTTTATAGGACTTGGACTAACCCACAGCTGTGTCCTGTTACCAAACAGGACGGCAGGAGCCTCCTCTTTCCAGGCGTAGTCACATTCGCTCCTACGACCATCGCTGCAGCCTAGGGCACATGAAGCATTCTTCCAGGCAGAGCCACAGATTAGGATGTTACACACACCAAATGTCAAGTCACTATCCAGATTAGGCATGCTTCATTCTGTCCCAAACTTAAGTCTTTACTGAACATTTTGTAGCTTCGTGTAAAATTTACCAGGAGTTCATCTATCATACTAAGCACGCAGATCCTCTTTAGAACGCTGAAAGCCTTAACTTACTTGCTCTTCTGTACTGAGATGATGCAAGCGCCTTTTCTGTGTCAGATTTGAGCACAGAGCAAACTCAAACCAAAGCCACTGAGATTCCCTTGGTGCCCCCTGAAACCAGAAACTGGGCTGTGTTTGTGTACTGACGTTTACTCATGACTAGAAGCCACTTTTGGTCAAAATCACATGAATTTGTGCAAAAAGATAGCAAAACTCAGCATGGCTTAATCTAGGGGAAGATCACAAAAAGTTTGCAGAGCTCTAATACTCCAGTGACAACACATTTTAAAAATACTGCTCATATAAAAATCATCTCTATGTGCACTTAATATTTTTCAGTATAACTGATAAAAGATTTCTAAGATAACTACTCTTTTATTACAAGTAACTCACTGCTATGTCATTTTTCCTAACTAATTCTTACTTCAGATCAGTAGATCCAGAAGTTAGCTGCCCTCTTTTAAATGAAAAACTGAAATAATTAAAGTTTTCATTCATTAAGGAGCAAACAAACTAGGTATAAGTCTTCTCATTACAAGAAATAAGGCTCTTCATGTGCTTCAACTTAGGTTCTAAAGTACTCTCCTGAATGGGAGATTTAAATCACCAAATATTTACTTTCCGTGCTCATTACATTCAAACATAAACAAAATAAACCGCCTATCTTGCACAGTGCCTGTAAAATAGACAAATTCCGTCCTGCAGAGGTCTCCTAGGAAACCAGGGAAGGCTCAAAGAAACAGAGAACAGCTGGAAAAAGAAAAAAAAAAACCCACATCACACTACCAAAAAAAAAAACCTGGAAGAAGTAAGTGCTCCATATCCTCAATTTAAAAATCATTAGAAAAATATCACTAATAAAAATTAGAGCAGTGTAATTCACACTGGATGGCCCTGGCATTCTTCACAAGGGCAAACATGCACAGCTTGAAGAGATCAAAATTTAATTCTTGTCTCCCCATCATCCCACCCTGCCCCCCAAAAACCTAAAAAAAAACCCAAAGCAGCGTGAATGTTTTGATACAACATGGTAAAGCTGCAGAGATGTGATCTGTACACTAAAAGGATCGCCAGCCCCACAGAGAGGTGGCCTTACTGAAACCTTACAGCAAGCAACACTTTATGTGATTCACTGTCTAGAGATTTCTTTGCTGAGGAGTCAAATCTAACTTCTGAAACCAGTCAGATATTTAACATGAAAATCCATGCAATTCAAGAAATATACTATTAGTGCAATGACTCAGTACGTATATTACAGTAGTATCCTAAGGCTTCATTTGAGATCAAGGATGTTTTGTGCTCAGCACTGCACAAATTCATAGGAAGGTCCTGCACTTTAGAAGTGACATAAAATCAAAGAATGCCCCAGCTACTCAATCCTACTATCCAGGTTTAGATAAAATTTTCTATCACTACAGTAAACATTTCAACCAGAAAAAAAAGAAAACCAGGTAAAGGACAATTTGTCTAACCTCAGTCCTAATTTTTGAAGTAGGCTTCCAGCCCTCTGCCAGTCATTAGTGTAATTCCAAGATCCATTGCTGTCACAGCAGCCATGCTGTCCTGTTGGTTCTTCCTTCCCCACAGGGCTCCTTTTTCCATGTTCTGCTTTGCTTGCTGCCAGCCTTGATGCCTCTTACATCAGGTTCTTCTCTTCCTTTGCTGTCAGTGCATGTTCCACTGTTTTCCAACTCTTTCCAAAGCAAGAATTTAAACATCTGGAAATCATCCTCCATTACTTTCACCAGTCAGATGCTACTTTGCAATGGAGTTCACATACAGTGGGAATGTCTGATATCTTTTTTACATATATATATTTAAAATGCACTACGTATATCTAACACACTATATATTATACTACTCCAAAATTTAGCATGTAGTAAGTTACAAACACACATTAATTTCTTTTAAAAATTTAAGCATGTATACTGGTAGCTTTACAGCCCAAAATATTCCCGATTTGAGAGAGTTCTAAATTACAGACATTTAACGTAAATATAGATCAATAGATTACATTCAGAAGGGTGTTCTTTTTCCAGTGCATGAAATTTGAAATTGAAGTATATTATTTTTTCCCTAAGATTTCATGGGGGAAAAAAAGCGCCTTTAATGAACAAAATTTGAGATGTTAAACTGAGAGTCTTTTGCATGATCTACCCGTAATGATGACATCAAAGTGATACAAATTGAATATTAGGTCTATGAAAGTATTAACCATGTCTTCAGAAGTTGTTGCCACGTGCATTCCCCTTCATTACTCAGACAATTGAAGCAGTTCTTAAAGGTTCAGTTTTATAAAATGTAGGATGGCTAACAAATCAGATGCTGTATGTCATAAGATAAAAAGTATGCCTAATGCAACAATTCTGTCTTGTAAGCCCTGTGTCAAAAACATTGGTTTAATGCCTTACAGGCCTGAAGAAACAGTGTCAAGGCTGATATACTGCGTGTGAAAAGCTCTTGCATGTTCTGCATGAGTTAAAGAAAATACACCTTCAACACTGGAGGTTCTTTAACTGCATCATGAAGCTAAGAAGCTGATTATCTTTTCTTTTAGAAACCAACAGATTTTCAGATGCATGCATTAGGGTGCGTTTGGTTTGGTTTTGTTGTGGTTTTTTTTTTTTATAATAAAAGCAGCCACTCCTTCAATGGAAAACTAATACAGAAGAAAAAAAAAAAAAACAACTTTCTGTCTATGCTGCTGAAGGAGTGTAAAACGCAAACTATTTCCACTCCTTTTCCATGGCCTGAAGTCACAATAGGGCAGTAACGCCTCAGTTGCACCTTGTCGAGAGGTACGAGCCCCAGGTCACACACGATGCCTCTTTTTGTTTCCCTTCCTCTTCCTTTCTCAGAGCCTTGGACACACCGAGGATTATTCAGTCTGGCAGGTGTGCACATGGCAAAAACTTTTATTCAAAGAGATTCAGTCCTCAGAATATCTGTCCTATTCAAGTCTGGGTCCCCTAAACTTCCATTTTACCTTTTTTTTTCCCCCCTCATAAATTACCACTTAGGTCGACATTGAACTTCATTACTGAAGGATGAACAAAAGCCTCTCATCCTTTTCCTCGTGCTTTTCTGCCTATTGGATCGAGAACTACCTTTTTTTTTTTTTTTTTTTACCAAGTCCTACTATGTGACAAAGAATAGCATCCTTAGTTTTAGCAGAGCACAACACAAACTCTGTTGTTGGTATCATCACTCCAGCCTACACTTTCCTAAGATAATTCTTCTCTTTGTATTTCTTACCCATGTTTTTGCACAGATGGCAAGTATTTCATCCCTCATTATCACCTGTGAATTTCCTTAACATCCTGTTTCTTTCCTGATCTAGATTACAGAATACTGACTATGAAATCATGAGATTTCATCCACAATAAATATACATTACTCTTAATCATGTACCTTTATTTAATTTTCCCACCACTCACAACAGCAACATTCAAGCTGATACTAACTTTAAGATTTCGTAAGACAGTGAATCAAATGCTTTACTAGCAGTCAAATGCTTTTAAATCAACACAGCATAAAGCTATCGAGCAACAGCCTTTTAAAATGATTGGTGGGGGAACCCTGTAATGTCATTCCCCTGTAACAACCACCATGTAAATAACAATTCCACAGTACACACAATAAACGATGCTTAAATTCTCCCGTAGGGGACAGAGAGATGCTACACTACCATCTGCAAGTCTGACCCCTAAAATATTTTTGAAAGAGCTGTTCATATCTCCGAAGACCTTAAGTCTAACAGATTTTCAAACTTCCTGATGAATAAATCATGAATTTTCCAGAACTATAGTAAATGACCTGTCCTTGTAGAAATAATACTTGACAGCTAAAGACACCTTCAGCCAGATTGCTATCAGTAGCCATGCTGTTAGACAACGTTCAGCCAGGACAACCCCAGAACCACAACATGCTTTGCTACCTGGAGCTCTCAGCAGTCAATCTCCACTTTAGTTGATTTAGTTGGCAGGTTTCTATGGGCTTGATCACAGCTACCACAGAGAATGCTCTCCTTTCTTGACTTTAACTTCTTGGGCAAAGCATCACTACCATTGGGACTGGGACAAATGTGAAGTGACACTAAAGTATATATCTCATTTTCTGATGAGAAGAGGAATTTCAGAAAACTTCCAGGAGTCTTAAAGGAAAAGTGAGATGACCTAGCTACTCAATGGTATCTTTCCTACCAGGAGGCTCATCGTCAATGTGAGAAAGCCAAAGATAGATCATACTTTATTTAAAAAAAAAAAAAAAGTGTATTGATTATATTACTTGTTAACAATAATTATAATTCATAATTTGGGTCAACTGAACGTTCATAATTCAGGGTAACTTGATTTCCCTAGAATAGCACTGATAGCTTAAAGGTGGCTAAATCATTCTTATGCCTAATAAACCTAATCACACATCCTACTCTAAAGGAAGTTCCTCTTGCCAGTAAGATGTACCATGGATGCTGTTATCCAACCGCTGAACACATGAGGTTCGGTATTTGGAAAACTTAAGTCACTGCCACTGAGGGAAAAAACCACTTTCAGACAGACAGAAAATGAGACAAAAATAATTATCATAGGATAGCAATCACTATGGCATTACCTCATGTTTTCATTAGATCAAAAGATTTGGCAGAACCCTGTAAAGAAAATATTTGTGAAAAGGTGAGTGGAAAATAGGCAGTCAAGCAAGCACCGCTTCTGCTTTAATTTTTTGTTTAAATATTTTTTCTTGACCTACCAGGATATTTAACAGGACAGGAGACTTCAGACTAGAAAGTAATTAAATATCAATCAAGGTCGTCTATGATTTCTTGCAATAGAGAAGACAGCTTTAAACAAAACCCTGAGCATAACCTCTGAGGTTACCTGTAGTGATACAGCTATTCAGGTACAGGTGACAGTTCTTCTTGAATGAGGAACAGAAGTTTCCTTGTGCCTTTTAGCCTGTATTTTCATTACCATTTTAATATGCAGAATTAATCTTTGAGCAATTGGGCCAGGACAGATTCATGATGATACCTTTAATCTCCTTTAATCTCCTCCTGCACTACGTTGTCATTGTGCCTTTAATCCTTCGCTTCAGATGGTCAGCTTGCTGAAGGCTGCTGGCAAGCATTTCATGACCAAAGAGCATTTGGAGAAGATAATGTGAAGATATTGTATGCACCTTCTCAGCCAGACATCTACTGCACAGCAGGGAACAGGCCTCAATGAGAGGGTTTACTCTTCCGTTCCTACTCTAAATGAGTTCATGTCCAAAACTCTGAATTCCCGCCAGCAGTATCAGAGTCGCTGCTTGTGTTTCTATTCAGCCGCATTATCCAAAGAACAGGGGCACAGAGATTCAAATTAATTCTTTAGTTCTCCCATGCTACCATTACATAGCCCAAAGGCTATATAAATGAAAACCAGTGAAGACACAGAACACCAAACTGGAAATTTTTCAGTATCGAAACAACTCCATTAGATCGCTCTCCCAACCGTGCTATTTACAGAAAGCTGCAGAAAAACACAAATTCTCCAAAACTCCAGTGAAGTTTCAGCTGGCAGCAGCATGGCCAAGCAACAACCTTAGATCAGCTCTCCAAAGACAAGACCTATCTTCAGCAGCTAATAAAAACGGAATCCCAATGGTCTGCATGAATAGAGAGGTTCCCTGTACAGAGAGCATCCCACCGCCAGCCCTCTGACAATCGTTCTTAGTCTTCGTGCTTATATAACACGTGACCTTTCTGCAGCAAACGCGGGTGGGATAGTGGAAGAATGGGATTGTTTCTCACTACAAGAATAAAAGACAGCACAGCAGGCTATGAAAAATGTATGTTGCTTACTAAGAAAAGATAATTGTAAGTAACGGTTTGGGTATTTTAATGACCACAGCACCGAGGGGTTATCAGCATCCAAAGCTTCCTGCATGCTATTGTTTTCATAACCATAAAAAAAACTATGAAACAAGAATTCATATGAACAAATTGTTGTGTCGCTACGTAGACAGTATCACTGTTTTATCCTTTCTGGTAGTTCAGCAACAGCACTAACTCTTCAAATTTCTCAGAATTTAAGTCAGGAAAAGCATAAATCATAGAACGTAATCTGTGACAAAAACTGTAGAGAAAAGGTATAATTTGTACACATATAATGTATTGATTGCATTAAAGATGTAAACAGTACACGATATCACTGCTGAGGTACCTCTCATCCTCAGTGTTACGTGACTTACAAGCCTTTTTTCTCCAGCTTGAAAGTACCCGATTTCCTAAATAACAGAAGAATACTCATTTTATACTACTGAAAGAAAACACATTTTCCTCATTCCCTTCTCATTATGCTTTGAATTAATGCATCAGACATTCCAGTTCAAATTACACCTGACCTTCTGCACGTGACAGTCTCACCAAGGCTTTCGAAGGGCGGTTTAACAAGGTGGGCCTGTTGCAGTTTGAGATTTCAGGCAACAAGTGCAACAATCTTTCCCCGTGCTCTGAAAGTTCAAACTCCAAGAAGCCTTTGTCAAAAACTGAAATTCCAAGTTAATCTGATTAACGTATTCATTTTACACGAAAGGATATTTGGTTTTGCACTGTGTATTAGATTAAGAATGGGTTCTTTTGTCTGTAAAACAAGCTGAAGTACAAGCTCAGTCTCTTTTCCCTGACCCAACTGAGAATCCCTTAGATTAGCATTTTCCTTTATTCTTTCCAAGAAGAATTTTTGAGAAAAAAATTTACATCATCAGGACTTTACACACAAAAATATGCAGGGCCACAAAGACAAACATGGGTGAAACAATCAGTGTACATATAAGGATAGATCACATGCCTCCAGCTGGAATTTTGACTATTTTTTATTATTACTTTATTATTTTTTGGCACTGAGTTCATTGCCTTTCTCTGTATATGGAAAAATAGTTGCACACAGACCATGAACATCTGCTCATTTTTTTTTAAGGGATCATAGTGTTGTGTGAAGGTCTGCCTTCAGAATTTCTGCTTCCCCACACGTACACACAAGAATCCTTGTGTTTCTTTTCTCACAAAACACCAAAAACCAAGTAATGTGGTGAGTTGACCGGTTCTAATTCTAACCACAGAAAAAACATATAACCTCCAGTTAACCCAGATAAAAATAGTAAATACTACGTAAACACCAAGAGCTGTTCCTAAGCAGGGTTTCCTAGGTAGGTTTATAATAAATTGAGGGGTTTGGTGGACGTGTATTTTTTCTGAAAGCTTCTAAAGAGTTAACAAATTGAAAAAGGCTTATTTTTATGTTAATATACATATTGTTAAACAGGACCAATACTTCAATGTTTTACATGAACAAATCAATCCAATAGAATGTTATCATATTGAAACATATTGCAAAGATAAAACAAATCACGTGTGAGCGTGCCAAAATGTGAATGAGAACATGAAATGACCATTTGGTTTCCACGGCAATAATCTATATTTATAAACACTGTGGCAAAAAAATGCCTGCATTAACAACCACAGCACACAATTACTCTTCAACTACAAACTATTTTCTTTGGGAAAAAAAAAAAACCACACAAACGAAAACCACCAAGCTAATGCATATAGCTTAACGTGACCCTCAATTTTATGTATTCCATAACTTTGAGCAGAAGCTTGCTCAGTCTGAGCAGGAAGAATCTTCCTGAGGACTCTCCTTGTGAAAATTTCTGTGTAGAGTCTCCTTCCCACACTTTTACAGGCAGGGAAGCCAACCACAAACATTCAGAAGTAATGAGTCAGTCCCCAAAGAACTGTGACTTTTTTAATAAATAATGGATTCTCATTTTCTGCTTGTTCAGAGCTATAATCATGTCTATTTTCAAGTTATTTGCTATGATTAGACCTACATAGATACCTATGCCCATACAGACACATGTCCCCACTTTCTCACTCAGAAAGTAGAGGAACATATAATAAGTGAATGATCTTGGGCTCTGGAACTTTGGGGGGGCAGGGGGGGTGGAATCAAGGACAGGACAACCAGGTGATCAGGCCCAGTCAGCAGGGGGTTATGAAAGGCAGGTTTATGAAATGACTGACCTGATCTTCTGTGACAGAGTGATCTGCTTAGTAGAAGAGGAAAAGGTTGTGGATGTCATCTGCCTAGACTTCAGGAAAGCCTCTGACACCGTTTCCCACAGCAT
>NW_009616009.1:0-29962 GCF_000690535.1 Cariama cristata
TTAGTAGGGCCTGTTGCCATAGGACAAGGCGTGATGGTTTTAAACTAAAACAGGGTAGATTCCAATTAGATCTAAGGAAGACATTTTTTTTGATGAGGGTGGTGAAACACTGGCAGAGGTTGCCCAGAGGGGTGGCAGATGCCCCATCCCTGGAAACATTCAAGGTCAGGTTGGACAGGGCTTTGAGCAACCTGACTGAGTTGAAGATGTCCCTACTCAAGGCAGGGGGTTGGTCTAGATAACTTTTAAAGGTCCCTTCCAACGCAAACTATTCTGTAAGTCTATAACTCCACACAACAAAGTTTGGGTCTTGGGGCCCCCTCTGAAGGTTAATGAACAGTCACTGGTTTTGAGGGGGGGGTGTGTAGATTTCCCACCCAGCTAGGAGGCTGGGGTCTCAAATCGTACATCGCTGTCTGGACAGGGGAACAGAGCTGCTTGGGGAGGAGTGGGCAGCAGCCTCGGCCACAACAGGGGGGCTGAGGACCCTCCTCACTCTAGTCCTTCTTTGAGGGTAACACCCATCTCCCTTTCCAAGCAGGATGGAGAAAGAGAGCCACGCTGGCATTGTACATCGCCTCCAAGCAGCCGTCAGGCCTTGGGGAGGTGGAAGGATAAATGGTTAAGCTGGCAGTAGTATTTTTACACCCATCCTTACTTAACTTGGTTAAAAAGTACTTGGCTCCTCTACCGCTGAAGACAGACCTCACCAAGAACATGAAAAACAAGGCTCCATCCCCATCTCCAGTAGTCACTGCCTCAAATACAGCCAGGAGAAATTTTCAATCAAATTCTCTCCTTGCAGGTTGAGAGCCATTGAAGTCATTTGTGAATTCCTGACAAATTCACCCAATTCCCATCACTCAGCCAAAATAATGCAGGAAAGATGCCGAAGAGGCTGTAATGTTCTATATTAACATATTTGGAGCGCTCTAATTCCTTTTAACACTAGAACCTACCTGAATATTCAAAGTAACAAGCTTCCGAAAGCTTTTTGCTCAACACTGAGTAGCACTGATGATGGTAGAAGGGTTTTTTTTTCCAGGTGAGGTGGTGAACCAAATTTGAAATGAGCAATTCAATCTAATTCTGCATACAACTTTAGATACAGTTTCCACAGGTGGCTCAAACCTTCTCCTGACAAACTGCTCCGTCAGCTGAGAGACTCCCATCCTGCTAAGTTAAACCAGATCTTCCTTAGTCATGGTTACAAGGGGGCCCTAAAAGTATCCATGACTGCGGAGATACCATTTCATTTCCCAATTTCCCCACATCGCTTTGGGTAAATTGCCTAATCGACCTCCTACCTCCGTAAAATGGAGGCTCTTTGAGAGATGTAAAGCCCATCAATAACAACGAGATCCTTCGGCTCTGCAGGTAAGTGCCCACGTAGATGTATAGGGAGTCATACACTTGCACCTACACGCACAGACATCCTACACGGAATGAAACCCACAGCTCTGAGGGAGTAGGCAGTGATTTTTGATGCCTTTTTGATTTTTGACACCAGAGCTAACTAAACCTGGTTGACCTACACCCAACGGGTACCACCAGTGAGGTGGCACGCATCTTTCCTGACTATAATTCAAAAGCCTGAGTTGGAAACGAGGTGTTTCAGCTGCAAGAAAACTCCCTCTTTGGTTTTACAGATGTACCAGCAAGACAAAACCCACGTTCCTCAGACCACACCAATGGAAGGAAAAACAAACAAGAAGCCACATGCAAGCAACAGATTGAAAGAGGTGGTCTGGCCCTCCTGGCTTTCTCCACCCAGGCTCCTTGTTGTGATGGGCAAAAGGACCTGGCTGGGTCCTGCCTTGGATGCTGAAATCATGGCAGCTGGAGAAGAGGAGGTCACTGCTGTCCTTCACCTTCCAGCCATGACGACAAGCTTGCAAGTCAAAGTCAAGGGCAACATCCCCGAAAATCATGGCGTTTTGACCATGACCATGCACGAAGGAGAGGTTTCTCGCCCAAGTCCCTCAGGGCAGGGTGGTTGGGTGTAAAACTGGCACGCTTGTGGTAGAGAAGGTGCAAAGACAAAGCAGGGTCAAGCAGGGCCCAAAGCTGTCGTCATCTAAGACGAGGAGCAACACGCAAAATCCCGTGCTCTTAAACGTACTTCAGGGCAAAATACACCCCCAAAATGGGGAATTCACTTGTTTTGTAGCCAACACAAGAAGTTCTTCAAGGGACATCTCTGGAGGGAAGAGCACGTGGCTTGCACGAGGCATGGATGGTTGAAGGGGTCCCTGGGGACCACTTTGGGAAAAACTAGAGATCTTCATGTAAAAGAAGGCTTTGGGGAAATCATTTCAAATCCCTTTCCCCCCTTCATTTTGCTTATGTTGTTTCCAGCTCTTTGGGGCTCGTGGCCATAACCACCCACGTAGCCCAGGCACCCTCACACATCCCAAGCCTGCCTTGCTGGTACCAGTAGGAATCGAGGCTCAGCTGGACACCTCAGGGGTTTCCATCCCTGCAATAACGCGGTGCATTAGCAAAAAGCAAACAAGACCTTCTAGACTGGCCTGAAAAGCCCAGGATCTTTTCCCCATGGTCCCATTTGGGGAGATGCCCAGCAGCGAGCTGCTGCTGTTTCCATCCCTCCCCTCCTGCTGCTCCTCTCCCAGCCCAGCCCTCAAAAAACACCTGGATGGCAACGCAGCTGGCGCCCATCCACATCCCTGAGCTTTGAGCATCCCTGCTATTTCCCCTGGGTGCGCGGGGCGATGGGAATTCTGCCTTTGCAGAAGTTTGGGAAATGGCTTTTATTTCTTCTCCCATCCGCGACGCTGGGGACGGCAGCCCCAGGGAGAAGCTCCTACGCAGAGCTACGTGTACGAAGCGAAACCGCCTCTTGGCAGCGGTGATCCTTACATGCGCGCAGAGGAACGAGCCGGGGCTTCCAGCCTGAATTAGCAGAAAATTAAACATATGTCTCCATTCACCCAGGCGAGGAATTAGATGTTGATCCGTCCCAATTCCATCTATTTCAATTACAGCCAAGGGCAGGCGCTGCCTTCCCCATGCAGAGACCCCAGGAAGGCTGAATAACCCTAGGGAGGTCTCCAGCCTGCAGGGATTTCTCTGGGCAGGGGAGCACCCTGAGCCCCACGAGGAGGATGCCCAGGGCTGTGAGAGGATGCTCAGGACCCTGGGGAGACACTTGGGGACCTGGGGAGGATGCTTAGGGCCCCAGGGCAATGCTTGGGGCCATGGGGAGGATGCTTAGGGCCCCAGGGCAATGCTTGGGGCCATGGGGAGGATTTTTGGGGCCCTGGTGTGGATGCTCATAGCCCTGGGGGAACACTCAGGGCCTGGGGGGGTGCTCGGGGCCATGGTGGTGGGCTCGGGTCCATGGTGTGCTGACAACACCCTGAACCGCGTCCGCAGGAACTTGTAGCACACACAGGGCTGCGAGTCCATGGACAATAGAGGGAGCATACCGTAAACCAGGAGCAATATTAGAAAGGTTTGACTGTAATCGTGGAAGCAATAAATTCAAATCTTTAAATCCATCTAATACTCTATAATTAAAGCCCCCAAATTATCTGCTATCATGCAACGGCTGAATGAAGGCAAGCACTGGCAGGGGCGTGGAGAACAGCGGCAGAGCCAGAAAACAGCGCTGCAAAATAGACGCGAGCTTTATGGCAAGGCAGTGCTGATGCTTTATCGGTCCGTAGCACCAAGACTTCAATCCTCCTGTTGATGGTCCGGGAAAGTCTGTCCCCAGGTCGCTGCAAAGAGCTCCCTTAGTGCAGGGTTTGCGTTTCGGAGGGCGAGGAGAAATACCTTGAGATGCTCCAGCGGAGGGAAACGCGGGCAAGCCTGGGTGGGAGACGCGCTGGCAGCTACAACCTGTGCTGCCCATGAGGGTGTCTCCACCTTTGACCTTGCTTGCAAGAAGCAAACGGCCTTGCTGTGAAGCCGGGGGAAGTTTGTCTTTTTAATGACAAAACAGTTTGTCTAATGTTTCACATGCAAATAATAAATATTAATATTATGGTAGGGCAGCGCTGCGAAGTCCAACTATTCCAGCAGGCGGGTTGAGCCGACATGGCTGTATATACAGCACTCATTAGGAGAGGAGACCTTTCCGAAAACATCCAATCCTTAGGGATCACCGGGAGCACATGAGAAATGAAATGGATGTTTTCATTTCCCATTTTAGAGGAAGGACACAGCTTCACTGCTGATAGCATGGAGATATGTCACTCGTTGTGAAAGTTGCCAAGGACGGGGCACCTCCTGGCTCTAAGTGTTGGTCATGTCCATCCTTCCCCACCTCCAGCCCCTCCTCGAACATCCCTGGGAGAGCCCCAGGAGAAGACAGTCACCCATGGGGCAGCACTGAGCTTGGTCGCTGCTGCTGGGGGGAAGCAAGTGGAAAGTCATGCCCCATCTTTGGGTGTCCAGGGTGCTGCTGGCAGCAATTTCCCAGCTCCTCCCCAGCATCCGCTGCGTCTCAGTGTGTTCAACGGCCCCTAAAGCCAGTAAAGCACCTCAGATGGAGGTGTTGCTATGGAAGAAGCCATGCTTTTTATTTCACCCTGATCTACAGGTGGAGGAGCTGCTTTTTGCTGTTGACCTGTGCTCAGACCCATCCCCAAATACCTCCCCATCCCATTTGAAATGGCTGGTGCCTGGACCCGTGGGCCATAGGGAGAGTAGGGAGAGAAGTGTCACCCCGAGGGTGGGGGGCTTCGCCATGATGCTGTCACCTCGCAGCCTCAAAACACGCTGCAAACTGGGAAAGCAACTAGTGGCACCCACGCTCACCGGGACGGGAACAGCAGCCAGCCCGGCAGCCGGGTTGCAGGCAGCGACAGGGGAGTTGGGCAGGCAGGGTGCGATGAGCAAGCAGGGACCCTGAGCTGGCATTGGGATGAGCATCTCCTCAGAAAACGCAGCCCCAAACCTGTTTGGTGTGCTGAGGTTCTTCCATGCAAAGCAAGCTGGAAATCTTCCCCTGCTCCCAGGGCCAACACAGGGGTACCAAAAGGAGGGTTTACTGAAGCCCAGCTGTCCTCATCCTGGCAAAGCATGACAGTTCCCAGCTTTGCAAATCACACAGGGTACTTTGGGGCACTGCCTTCGGTTTTTTTGTCCCCTTCCGTGCCCCTGCTCATAGCAGAAGCTGCTCAGATATGCCCCAGGGCAGCCAGGTCCTCGCCTCGGCTGGGTGGCACCAATTTGATTTTTCTCCCTCTCTCCACCTGTCCGGGCTAAGTGATGTCAATGCTAACACTTCATCATCATTAAAGCATCATCGCCACGACGAACCCTCGCTTTCTCATCTGTCAGCAGCGCCAGCCACGCAGAGAGTATCTCCATCGCTGCAATAAATAGAGCTTAAAAGCAGAGGCAAGAGGCAAACAGCTTCTGGGGCCTTGGAGCACCTGTGCAGTGGCAAAGCCACCTAAAACATCCATCCTTTCTAGAAACCTTCACCCAAATCCCCTGCGTCTGCAGGCAGCAGCACTGACCCACCAGCCAGTGCCACTGAAACTCTCAGCTTTGCATCCCCGTAAGAAGAGGCTTTGCAGGCTCGCACACAAAGAGCTACGTAAACACCCACGGGGAAACCAGGCACCCAGGGAACGTCGGTCCAAGGACCACACTAAACGCAAGGATCTTAAACCCTGATTTTTACAGCAAACGAGCATAACGTGCTCTCCACACGATCGCTCACATGGTGCAGCCAAGCGTGGAGGGTCTCCTTCCTCCTGTGCAGAAGAGGCCAAAACCCCCCCAAAATTGTCTCCTCCTCCCCATGAGAGGCTGGTACCTCTCAGGTGCCCTGTGCCTGGGACATGCAGCGCTGGGGACATCCCCTCGCTGGCTGCACGGTGCTGGGCTCCCTCTCCTTCCTCCTCCTCCTCCTCCTCCTCCCAGCCCCCTGGGGCAAAGGTAGCTTCACGGCTCTGGTAGGAATTGCAGCATCTGCCAGCGACATCAGGGCATTACAGGTTCCTGGGGTTTTTAAAAATGCAAAATGCCCTTTAGCACCACTATTGCTAGGCACAACGCTTTTAGATGTCACAGGAGTGTACTGAAGTAATTAAAACCCACGTTCAGACTTAAAATCTGGTATTAAAATGAAACTCTGGCAGCTCCAGTGCTGTACAGCAGCCCCACAGCTGCCCCACAGGCGAGACGAAGGAAGGATCTTTAACCGCACATCTCTGCCTTAGGATAAGGCCGTGCCATCCCGCCTTCTCCAGGAGGTTGGGCACATCCTGGGTGCTCCATGTGCCCCCTCCAGCTCACCCGTGCACAGTCACTTTCCTGCAAGAACCATCACGTACCTGAGGTTTGCATGTAGGCAAATTCATGCCCATTTTACAGCCAGGTAAAACCAAGCCCAGAGGTACCAACAGCAAGGCAGGAATTATGGGCATGGTTCAGCCCTTTGACTGAAACATCACCTTTGCCAAAAGACGAGGGTTGGGGGCAGCCAGGGCAGCTCACTGGGTCCTGCCAAGCTGGGGGTGCTGGGGGGAGGCACTTGTTTTGCAGCGAACCAGCACACGGGTACTGGCATTTCCATCACTTGGCTGCACACAGGTTGCTAGGAAAAAAAAAGATGATAAATAAAGATAAATGGAAGAGAACTGAGCATGCAGGCAACCCTTCTCCATCATTCCTTTTCTTCCCTAAGCAGATCAAATTATGACCTGAAATCACTGAATACATATTTTATTATGTGGATAATTTAAAGGATGAGGGCGAGACAGAGAATTCATAAGGTACAGTCATGTTAGAAGACAGAGAGTTCCCATTAATCTCCTATAGTGAAAAAAACTGAACGGGAGAACAGGGTGTGTGTGTGGGGGGGCCCAGGTTGTAATCGATGCTGCCCTCTCCTCCTCCCTGTTCTGGGTGAGCCGTGACACACAGGGATGTCTTCTCCACCAACATCCAGACAGAAGCTGCTCCTTAAGATCTCACAAAATACATGTGGTGCTCCCAGCTCTTCCCAGCCTCGCTGCCCTTTGCTGGCAACATAAACCCATCATTTCTTATCATGTTTAAAGAGCTTAGAAATTAGCTCTCCGCCTCTGTGCAGAGTTGGGGAGCAGGCGAGGGGGTTGGGATGCAGCTGTATCTTCCATCCAGCCCTGGGTAGGGCTGCCCTGTGTCCCCCCAGCCCGCCACTCACCCTTGCCGGGGCTGTGCCGGGGGCTGTGCCATCGCGGTCTGCTGGGCTTTGGCCCATTTCACCTCGGCTCAAGCGCCCGTCTGGCACCAGCTCAAGCGTGATGCTCTTATGACTTTGAAGGGTCGGTTCTGCATCGCTTCCCCTCAAACTCCCCCTGCCCCATTAAGTCATGGGTCGCTCTGCACTCCGCAGATCAATGCCAGCTTCAGGATGGTTTTTGGTCACCACGGGACCAGGGACGAGCCACCAGCTCTTAATAACAATTAAAGAAAACCCCAACTCTATATGAAATAACTCTCCATAAAATAACTCTCTCTATTTTATGGGTAGCTGAGCCCTGGCACTGGGCTGTGGGTGGTGAGGGCTCATCCCTGGAGGCAGCACCCTCAGCATGTGCCTCTGACCTGGGACACCAGCGATGGGACAGCAGCTGGGCTGGGCTGGTGGCTTCAGACCAGCTCCTGCTCAGGGCTAGGAGGACGAGAAGAGTGTGTTTTCCCTGTTCAACACCTAAATGGTTTTATGGAGATTTTGACAAGTCAGATTAAGCACCGTAATCAAGACAAACTTGTTGTTTAAATAAGGTCCCCGAAGACAAACTAGAGCTGCTGAGGATTTTCCCTACCCAAGCCCACAAATCTCATGGGTGGAAGGACAGGCGGTGGGATGGGGTTATACCTGCAGCACAAGTTGCTCATCCTCCGGTAGTCACCATCCTCACTGTGGGGTCTGGAGAAGGGGACACATGGGATGGTCCAGTGCCTTTGCACCTCCATGGCTCGGTCCATCGGAGCCCAACACCATGCTCATGGCTCCCCACAGCGCCACGGCCTTGGCCAGCCCCCTCCAGGAGGCTCACAATGCCGAAAGAGTTACAATGAGGTAACCTTTAAACAAACACATATAATTTGCCCAGAGAAGGTGTGGATAACCCCATCCCTGGAAGTGTTGAAGGCCAGGCTGGATGGGGCTTTGTGCAACCTGGTCTGGTGGAAGATGTCCCTGCCCATGGCAGGGGAGTTGGAACGAGGTGATCTTTCAGGTCCCTTTCCAACCCAAACCATTCTGTGATTCTGTTTTAAAAGCCCCTGGGGGCTACTCTCCTTCCCAGCAAGGCTTCTGGTGTGGAGATGGGTGATAGGAAGGCAGGCAGGGCTGGAAGGACACATCGGCGCTGGCTGGTTTGGGATTCACGTTGAGCTTGTGCTGCTGGCTTGGTTTCAGCTGTCACACGCTATTACTCATGCCTCCTAAGGGTGGCCTTTATGTTAGGTCTTTTTTTTTCCTGAAAGTCTCCAAATTATTTTCCTCAGCCGCCTGAAAGGATTTTAAGTGACAGTGTGCTCCCCAGCCCTCAGAAGGGCGGAGGCATCGGAGGGATTTTGGGGAGGATGACAGGGTTAAGAGATGCTCATGGAGCTCACACCCCTCTGCTACTCATGCAAGTCTCCAGGTGAAAGCCAATCCCATTGCCTCTCCTCCCCACCACATTTTGGGAGTCAAACAAGAACATCTCCCTGAACAGACTAGGGAGATAGCAGTGTCTTTAAGAGAAGGCAAAACTGGGAGAGGAAAAAAATTAACCTGCCTCTCCCTGCCTTTGCCACTGCATGGATCAGAGGCAAGCATCTACCACAGATGAGACTGGGTTTTTTTTTTACCCCTCACTCCCCGATGAGCTATTTTCCACTGCAGCCCATTGATGGTAGCAGGCACGTTGCGCACACTTGCTATTCCAGACAGATTAAAAGAGGCTATGAAGGGTGTGCGGAGCCCTCCTTCACCTGAAAGGTTCAGGAAGCAGGGAGCCCTGTGAGATGCTGCGGTCCTGGAAGAGCTGGAATCACCTTCTCCCCTTGTACCACAGACCGGCCAAGGAAGGTTCATACTTCATCTTCTTTCTCATCATTTATTTCCAAGAAATGTCAAAAACCCCACTTTTTCCCCTCTCCCAATAATTTTTCCTGCTGCTTGATGTTAGAGGACGAATTCTTGTCCTGCCTCTGCTGAGTAATGACGGCCTACCATCAGCCAGAGCACGATTTAAGGTGCGGAAGTTAAGCTGGAAAGATTTAAAATAGTTTTTTGGCAAGACCTACTCAACTCAAATGGTTGGTTAACATGTGGAGCAGAAGAAGTCTTGCGTTAACCCAACCAACCATTTTAATTCATTTATGAAGATGCTGAAGACTTAGAATACTCAAATACTGCCTTGTAGTTGAGCAGCTAAGGACGAGCAGACCCTCACTTCAAGAACCCATTTGCAGTTCACTCTGAAAGCAAAACTAAAGCAAACTATGTGATGATGACTACCAGAAGGCCATGGGGACTAGGGCTACAGGTGCCTCTCCAGAAGACAGAAGATGTGGGCTCTAGTCCTTATGCCACAGATGCTGCTGTAATTCACGGCTTCCCGCGGTCTCAAGCACACCTCCCCACCAGCCAAACCCCTCGGCTCCTCATTTAAAGCACGTGAGTCCCCCACCCTCCTACAGATGCTCCGTAAGAACCCTACCCACCCATGACCAAGTGCAGCATGTGGTCTCTGCACTGCTGAGAGGAAGGGAAATCCCTCTTGGAGAGGAAGTGACGAAGATCTTGCGAGGCTGGCCTCAAGAAAGTCTTTGTGGGCAATGGCAGGGACTGGCAGGAGGCAATTACCTTGGCTGGATGTTGGCCAGGACGCCGGGGTTAACACCGCTGCCTGCATGCCTGGATGCTGCTGACGCATAAGATGATTTCTTCAAGGCAAACGTCGCAGAGAATGCTTTACTTCAACTCCAGACCACTGCAGGTCCTTGATGGGTATTACTGGCCTCCGAAAAGCAGCGAGAGAGGAAAGAAGACTTTTGAGCAAGGAAGGATTAGATATGCCTTTCCAATTATCTGATGCTGTCATTACGACCTTCCATAGTTAAACAAAATTACCCTAAACAAACAAGGCTCCAGCGCTCAGGTCGAATGCTGGCATTAGCAGCCGTCGGCACTCACTGCTGAAGAGCCCTGACATATTGATATTAATTTACATTTCCCCTTGACCATCATTTTTGATTCTCTCCAGTGCAGAACTTCTTTTTAGCACTGAGGCAGTATTCCTCCTACTCTTCTATTAAATGCTTTAAAATTAATTAAAGAGGCTGGCTGGCCAGGCAGGGTTTTAAATTCCCTTTCTCAAAGAAAAATCTGACTCACCCAACACCTCTCGCAGGGACACGAGCGCTGGAGGCAAAACCATTCTGGGGCAGCTTCCAGCCAAGGGCTTTGTAACCCTGTTCTTTCAAAAGAAAAAAAATGAGAGTAAAGACTCGAAGCGCCCACCAATCTGCAATTCATTTTTGCAAGGAGAGCAGTTAAGCAGTGTAACAGCTTTCCTGGAGGGACTTAGAAATCTTCAATCCTTGCTTGGTTGAGTTGGGAACATCTCCAAGCCCTGGAGCAATCTCATCCAACTTTGAGGCAAACCCTGCTCTG
Source organism: Cariama cristata (assembly GCF_000690535.1). Taxonomy (NCBI): domain Eukaryota; kingdom Metazoa; phylum Chordata; class Aves; order Cariamiformes; family Cariamidae; genus Cariama; species Cariama cristata. The sequence goes on from NW_009616009.1 coordinate 10,640, forward strand.
GGCAGGGGGTTGGACCAGAGACCTCTGGATGTCCCTCCCAAACTCCAGTCACTCCTCAATTCTAAAAAGGCTGAAAACCTGATAGGGACCATTTGTTGAGGGGATGATTAATCAAAAACTCCATAGACTACAGTAAGTAATTAAATGTGACTTAATACGTCAACTGCAAAGAGTTACCTGAAGGAAAGAAAATTAAGGGGATTAAAATAAGAGGCATATCACTTGTGACAAAGAGACAAAGACAAAAAAATGCCATCAACTTGTGTTTACGAGCTGCTGTGTTTCTAATTAGGGCCAAACACCAAATTTGCATTTTATCTTGATTGAAACAAAATGAAAAGCTAAAAAAGTAAAAAGGCTGTCAATGTTAAACTGTTTTCTCTGCTTAATTCAAGGAGCAACCTTACAGCATTCAAAATAGCTCTTCTTTTTCCTTCTGTTTAAGATCTCAGCTTCATCGGAGTGATTTCAATTTAAAACACAGAGGACCTTCAAGTGGAGAGAGAGAAGGACTGAAGTCACCTGCCAAGCAGCAGCTGTACGGCAGGGAGCTGGGGTACAACAGTAGCGACGCCAGCAGCGGCAGCTTGCAAAATAAATGAGTAGGTGTCAATAAACCAGTCAGAGGCTGAGGGAAACCCATGCCTGAAACCAGGGGAAGCAGCAAGAGTGATGGGCATCGCTCCTCACGCCAGCCCTGCCCTCAGAGGTGGCTGACTGAGGAGGATGCTCCACACTGCCCAGCGTAGTCACCCAGCCCCAAATTCTCTTAAAATGCAACAAAATAGAACTCAAGCTAGCGCTCAGCAGGACGCATCAGACAGCTGCCATCAGGCAGAAGGAACCAATTCCGTTTCCTTCTGCCACAGTGACTCGTATGATGGAGACCTGCAGGCAGCGCCTCGGAGCAGGACACAAGCTAGAACTCTCTCTTCTCTCTCCCTTCCTTCTCTCCTCACTCTCACCTCCACTGGCCTGCCAGAAATCATGGAAGAAAACCAGCACACAGAACCTGAGGGCCATCCACACCTCTCTTGGAGCTGAGCATCACGTTTCTACCCACTGGACAAGACTCTCCAGCAGCTAACAGCAATTTTGGTGTCCCCCACATCCTTCTAGCTTTGAAGGAGCATATATAACCCCTATGGCCCTGCTAGAAACAGGCACCAATGTGGAATCAGGACAGGATCTGTCCCCAACTCTGCCTCTTTATTCATATCCCCAAGAGCATCCTTGCTTTTCTTCTCTGCTCTGTGACCAAAGGATGTGAGAGGAGACGGCAAAATCCTCCTGGGAAGATCAGAATCCGGCTTTTAACACCTGAAGGACATGAGACCCCTTTCACATGCCATCGGTTACAGCTCCTTGATGGGTGGTCCAAGACTGCAGCAGGGCCTTGCTTTGCTGACACAGAGACTGAAGTCCCTGCGGCAATCCCAGCCTCAGAGACGCGAGAGACGCGTGCTGCAATGAATGAATGCAGAGGGATTCTGTTTGCAAACCAAAATGCTTCCCACAGGTATCACTGTGTACATTGCACCTTTGCCACCCACAGCTAGGAAAAGATGTTACGCCCACCAATTCCACTTTCAAGCATAACAAGTTCTGGCAGCAATCCTGACAGCTCAGCATGACTGCTACTCATGAAGACCGTCTGCACCTTCTTATACCCCCCACCATCCTGCCAACAAACCAACGACTCTTAGCATCATGGTTTATTCCCCCTCCGTATGTACAATTAAGTGTATGCATGACCATTAAAAATAAGGCTACTTATATCATGGCTCTGAAACACATTACAAACCAATTCCATCCCCTCTCTTATTACAGCATTCAAAATGCTCAGCTTCCATGGTGTGCCGAGAGGGGCGAACGCAACCAGACCACACGGGCATTAAGTGGTGCAGGGCTTTGGTAACTGGATCTAGAAGCTTCCTCCTTTAACTGAGATAGTCAAACACAGTCAGGTCACTGGGAGGGAGATCATTATATCACGAAGTCTTGGTGAGGTCAGTCCAGGTCCCAGGCAACTGCAGGTCACCTCATCTCAGCACATTGCCAGCGGCAGGCAGCAGGGAGGCCCAGGCTCACACAGACAGGAGGACAACTTCATCATCTTCTTTGGAGCTGCCCCTTCAGGGCGTAAGAAGAGGAGGAAGGGGAAGCTGCCCTTCTCTTCTTGATGACCAGAGGACTTCAGTCTCCAGAGGTGTCAACCTGGGTGACATTTCTCAACATTTAATGCATCTAAAAAAAAATAATAAATCAAAGGAACAAACGAACCATGTCATTATGGGATCTCAAAGTGAATTGCTTGCATGTCCAGGTAAGGCTTAGAGACTTTCTTTCTCCAATGGGTACGAAAAACAGTCCAGGTAGAAAGTAATTGGAGTTGTGCAACTGATGACAGCCCTCTGTGGTCCTGTAAGCTCCCTTCCCAAGTAAATCTGTTCCCATATGCAACAAGAGAGAATCTTCCAGCTTCAGCTTGTGGCTCAATAAATTTTATTATTCCTTTTTGTTTTTATTTAAAAGAATTTTTTTTCCTATCATAAAAATTAGACAACCATACCACCACCACCAGCAGCAGCAAAGTCTGTGGAGTTAATGTTGATGGCAGACAGTTCACTGGTGTTTCCAGTGTCTCAAAATGTCCTAGAAAGTCCATAAATGGAAAAAAACCGAAACATGATGGTTTTGGGGAGGAACATGAAGGTGGTTTCGGTTTCTTGTCCTGCTGAGGATCCCAGATGAATACTGTAGCATAACAGCAGGATCAAGTACCTCACGCCTTGAGAGAAAACCCTTCATACCAGCTCCAGTACCTGATTAGTAGGGAAGACAAGACATTTAGAATAGGAATTTATGACATTCATTATCTCTTACACCAGCATATAGATCACTAGGACAGGACTGACCCTTCTGTCTCCACCCCTTACCCTTTATTCACCAGCACGCAATATTATTACGCAAATGGGATAAGCACTTGGCAAGGATCCCAATTTTGATGTCTGCTTGCACTAGGATAAATTATGGCATGAAGCAAAACCATCCACAGTTGCCTCATTTCCATTTATCCCAATCAACCTGCTCTTGGAAATCTTGTAATGGAGATCAGAGATTTTGTCCTCTCAGGCCCGTGCTCACATTTCCCTTGTCCATGCTAAGATGGTGCAGCAACCTCTGAAGAAATGGTCTAGAGATAGCAGAAGAAAAGTGACTACGAGGGCTGTCACAACCTGTATTAACCTGGTTTGGTTTTACTGGGGAAAGCTCTAGAGCTTTAGCTCATGGGTACTGTCTGGCATGGCATCTACCCCCAGACTGGACTGGGATCGTGCAAACCCAGTCCCTTCCCAGACCATCCCACCTTCCCCCTGCGTGCTGCCAAAGGCAAATGGAAATACCGGACTTCTGACAGCCCTGTCTGTTTGCACATTTCTCTGTCTACCTTCTCTCATTAACAAGCAAAGTGCATGAGCAAAGCCTCTCCTCTCTAATCAGTCTCCTGTTGCTGCTGGATTCACTTCAAGATATCGAAAGTCTCTGTGCGTTTTGTCCGTTTTACTAAGGAGGAAGTGACCAAAGTAATGCACAACCAATTCCAAAGCCTGCTAAATAAATCACCTATGAAAGAGAGGCTACAGCATCACACACTGCAACAGCAGGAGTAACCAGGCCACTTGTGGCCTAAGAAGGAGCAAAAAAATAAATCTTGACACACAGTCAAACACAGACCCCTCAAGTCTCTCCCCATTCCTTCTTTTTTTTTTTTGGTGATTTTTCCAGGACTGTTCAGACCAGGAACTCTGGTCTGGCTCCAGAGAGCTGCTGTTGTCACAGGGATGCGAGGGGAAATCAGAATGAGGACCTCAGATTCACGAGAGTGACAATCCAGCGTAGAAGTTTGCAAACAGCAAGCAAGCCCCTTTATTAGCAGCTACAGCAAGTGTCGGGGCTCTGGGCTACCAGTTTATGGCATTAACCACTACGCCTCAAGAGCATGGTGGAGGTCAATGATGCCGTGTACAATTTGGGATGGCATCAGACCTGGGGTTGAGCGGAGGATCAGCACCAGCCTGGGTCTGAGTACTGGTTTTGCTTGGCATGTAAAGCAGGACAAAGTCTTTTCCATATTACTTGGCATTTCATGGATAGAAATACATTGAGCAGACACTCTGGAAGTGCTGAAAACCTGGCAAAACGCTCATGTCTCGGTGCATGGGGAAGGTTGTTGCTTTCACAAAATCCTGTGCTGGCAGCTGCCATCTGTTACAGCCAGTCTGGGCACGAGGAGTAAGCAAAGCAAAGGAGCATCCCTGCTCATTTCAAACATTGCTCCAGCCGGCTGAACATCAGGAGCTCAGCTTTCAGCTCTGCTGCACCCCACATTGGCAGCAGCAGCCAGAGGACGGGCTCTGGTTAAAGCACAGACTCTGCTGCCACAAGAACCAGCATGAGCCTGGGGAGATGCCTGTGCCAGTCTCTTCATGCTACCAGGACCCTAAGGAGCAGTGGAAGTACAGGTGGGTCCTGGACGGCCACCGGCAGCTTTTCTACACCTTGCTTTAACTGGGTTTCACTGCTGGTGCGCTGTCTGCTCTCTCATCATGTGCCAGAGGTAAATAATATCATTTAAATTACAAACTTCTACGGTTGGGATGACCTCCTCTAATGGTTTCTCCTGGCTGCACGGTTTCTCTGACCGTGCTCTTTACTAACATCAGATTCAGGCGTTTAAAGAGGAGATGCATGAAATAACTTACCTTAATTGTACCTTGACTGTTAGCAGCAATCAGCACGTTGGACTCCTGGAAAAAAAGGAGAGGCACTATCACAACCTGCCATTGCTTTTTTTTTTTTTCGTTTTTTGGAAGAAGCAGCAGAGAAGCAGCAGTTGTTTTTATCTTAAACATTAGAAGTATATCTAATTTCAAAGGGACTTAACTCTTCCCATTTCCAAGATGCTTTCGAGGCTAAAATTCTTTATAAAATTATATTACCTTAAAGAATTAGAAAGCAATAATCCTCAGCGCTTGTACAGAGCTTTAGATCTCCAAAGCAATTTACAAACATGAATTAATCCTCACAGTCTCCCTGCGAAGTGGCAAATAATAACAATCATTTTCATCTTTTGGCAGCATATGGACAAAGGTCTCCAGTGCCCTAACTAAACCAACTAATTACTATGACAAAACCTTTCCAGTTCCGAGGCCACGCAGTCTCTCCCACAGCCAAGAGGTTTCAGGCAAGTAAAACAAAAAGAAAGGAGATTAGAGAGCAATAGCAGATACACACACCCACTTTGGAAAGGAAGAAAACGAGAGGGCTCCAGCCCTGCTTTATTCAGAAAGGCAGCATCTATTTACCACCTACCAATTGATGGAGTTGCCTTTGGAGATATCCCGGTTGTCTGCAAATTAATGGTCTTGCTGCATCAGTCGGGCAACTCCCAGGCACAAACTGGGGGAGACAGCCTCTGCTCTTCGGACCACATTCCTGATGTGACCCGCAAGTACAGGCACACCCTCTCAAACCAAGATCGTTCAGACAAGGTGAAATCCAAAGGAATGATTCGGTGCCAATAAACCTAAAGCGCTGAGGTGCTGGCAACAGCCCTGAAGATGCCGAGGTTGAACCCACTGCTCCCAGACCCATGTCCCGTATCCGACCTTGCACCAGCAATCGTAGCATACGCTGCCAAACCACCCGCCACAAACCATTTTCTCTAAAGACAGCTGATATCTTTTCTCAGACACATTTTTCAATTTCTCTCGCTGCTGCTATCCATCCCCAGACAAACTTGCCATAATTATCCCATCGCTTAACACATGCATTTTTAATAAACTCAGTGACTAGAATACGCCCCGCTCCAAAGGGAGAGGAAAGGCAGCTCGACCGAGCCCCAACAGGGTTGCACGCTGCCTCGCCACGAGGTTCAGGACTTTGCACAGCCAGCAGCTTTGAAGCAAAGGGAGAAAAATCCTTTTCAATGTAAAAACCCACTTATCAGTTAAGAGTAGCATTGTGGTAGACCACTGGGCTAATTGTTATAGATAGATTTGTTCACCTCTGGTACAATCATTAGGGGATTAGTTAAGACTCCTGATACTATCTCGCCAATGATCCTCCAAGTCAAAAGACCTGAAAAGAAAGTATATCCTCAAAGGAAGCATGTACTCCAATTTCCATTAATTTGGTGGTTAAAAAGAGTCTAATCCTGTGAACTGCTCAGCTTCTGGTTAACAGCATTAATATCAAAACCCACCGGGGGGGAGTGCAGATGTAAGTGTGATCTGGGGACTAAAACAGGGACCAGGATGCCCCATAGGATTTTGGAGGCAAGGGAGAAGCACCGGCAGCTATCTAGTGTGCAGTGCGAGAGATCTGAACTCCTGAGTACATACAATCCAGGGTTTGAACGATTCCTGTTTGCGCTGTGAGTGATTGGCAATTCATCCCACTGCTGCAGTCTGCTGGGGTACCACTGTAAATGAACTCTGTTTCAATGAACAGTTTTACCTGCTAAATAAAATAAAAAACGCCAGAGGGTAATACACTCTCGCTCCCTTGTTCCTCAGAAGCCACTATTTTTTTTTTCCAGCACGGTCTGAGCTAATCACTTCTCTGCTGCTTTCATCCACAACCATAAGACACAAATGGGAGCAGACAGAAGCAAAATTAGCACCAAATCTGTCATCGAACAAACAGTGACTTGTTTGTTAAGGCACTCTAGCACTACTTCCCCAAGAACACAGCTAAGTAACCTGGTTTTAATCCTCTAAAGAAACAATTCTCTTCTTTTCATGTTGCCTGTAAAACAGCCAATATATTCAATGCGTTAAACACCTAAGCAAGTCATGAAGTTGCTCAGATCTGTAGGTTTGTAACTTGCAACAGCCATGTGCCTGTTGAACGAATTCTTTTGCCTGGACGTGTATGAATGGAGTCACCATGTCCTCAAAAGATAACCACCATGACCCCTCGACTAGCAGAATACTTATTTCCCCTACCGCACCACTACAAGCATCTATATATCTCAGGCATGAAAAACAGGGTATCACCATCCATTGTGGTTGCATGTTCTACTTTACCATAATCACTTCGTGTTTCTATGCCAGGTAAGAAAGCTGAAAGGTTGGACTTCCTCATTCCTCCCAAATTTGTGGTCTGCAGGAGCCAGAAACTCCCAAAGCAGAGGTAGGGGGCATGCTAGAGATCCACACCCCAACTGAGCAGTCCTGCTCTGATGAAATCAGTTATTAAAATGACTCTTCTATGCATGCACCTCCTCCTATGGGTGGTTGGCACCTGTAGCCCTTCTTAACAGGAGAGGCAGAAGGTGCCAGCTGCCCTTGCTAAAACAAGATTAAAAAAAAAATTGAACAAACACAAAAATCAAAAGATGAGGGTTTACTGCCTGGCAAGCAACAGCATTTTGTTCCAAGTGGCTGCTAATCTCAAGTATTACTGCATCCCGGTGGAAAGCCACCAACTGTGTAACCTGATGAAATGTGGCAATCTCTCCTCTGCACATCAAGGCATATAAGGAGCGACGGGTGGAGATGTGGCGTGGGGCACTCAGGTCCCCTGCGATGAGATAACGTAGCATCTCAACAAGCCAGGGACAGCTGTAAAATTGACAGGAGACAGCTTAAGAGTTTTGGTCCTGTTAAGTCAACAGAAAAGAGCAAGGCTCTAGGGATGTCAAAAGTATGCATCTTATTGTCTCTTGGCATTACACACGAATACAGAAAGATTAATTGACAAATGCAGGTGCATCTCAGGACTCATGTTAGGATTAATAAGGGATGCAGGTACAGAACTGCTCTAAGATGCTCCAGGGCTGAAGTCCTGTGCTAAGACTCACAAACAGTCTTCCACACATGCCAACTTTTTCCCTTGACTGCAGCGACAGTATTATGGGAAGTCTGAAGGACAGTTCCTTGACATTGGGAAGGACTCGACTCCACCACAAATCTTTGTTGTTGCCTACAGACTGGATGCATATCCACACAGAGGTAGGTATTATGCAAAATGAAGTTGTAAATCAGACCTGAGAGCAAAGACAGACCTGAGAGAAGCACCTCTGTCTCGAACCTGACACATCCCCACCTCCTGGACGTGGCACTGGATGAACATGACTGGTCTGCCCACAGCAACTTAGGAGCATTTGCCCTTGGGATTTGAAGGAACTTTCATTGATTGCACCAAAAGAAGAAATTTCTGCAGCATACTCTTGATGGCAAAGAGAAACAAAATCAAATTTAGGATCTTCCTGAGTAGATGAGATACCTGCTACATTAATCATTCGAAGGGATTATTCACCTGGTGACAGCTGGGTTTTGAAGCACACTGATTTCGTTCCCTCCTAGATGAGCCCTGTATTTGGATGGCCCTGGGGAAGCAATTTGTACAGGGAAGGAAGGGAGGAGAAGGAAAGTCTGGCTGACTGCTGGTATTCATAAAAGAGCAGTCAGCATTAAAAGAATCAAAAGTGCTCTGGACGTTTCACGAAGTTTGAGGAAACTCAGTTGAAGAATTGAAAAGTTGTTGGAGCCACATTAGTGCAATAGGGAGTAAAAGACAGGTGAGGTTGCGGTTCTTCCACTCTTTCTTTACATCTTCATGCATGAAAACATGGTGGGGTGGAGGGACTAAACGAACAACACCCCAGATGGACAGCTGTTAAAACCACACACGCATCTCCTTGGAGGGACACACACTGATAACCCAAGCGGACTCACCTCTACGGAGCAAGGGAAAGCTCCAGATAGATCTTCTAGCTAAGGTGTAAACCTCCCAGTAACTGCAAGGCTCATCCCTAGCCATCCTTCTTCACTAAATCAAGAGCCATTGTTGACGTCCACCTGCAGCCGTGGTGCTCCAGGAGTTAAGCACCCCTCTCGCCAGTGGCCTTGTGCAAAATCACAGCTGAGTATTTTACTGTCTTCCCTTCCTAACACAAAATAGAGAGCCTGGCCCGATGGGGCTCAAAATAGGCAAGACGAATACAAATCACTTTTTTTTTTTTTTAAATTTAATAAAATCCTTTGAGACACCATTCCTCCTCTGTTATCCCACATATATCAATCCTTAAAGAGAAATTCAGAAGCTCACACTGAAGGCAAAGCTGGAACGTGATCTACACAAGAGGAGCAGCCTGAGACGATGACTTTGACATCTTCGTCCTCCTGTTGGGACTGAAACTGTGAATAAGAACATTTATACATGAACATAACCTACACTTTTATAGTTTGTCAATGCAGTATTTTTGCAAAAGCTAGTCTTACCAGGAAGAATCAGAGTACTTGAATCATAGAATCGTTTAGGTTGGAAAGGACCTTTAAGATCATTAAGTCCAACTGTAACTCTCAGGAATAGCAAGTGGGTAGCTAACAACCACGGCTTTGACCACATAAGCCAACACATGAGATGCAGGAACACTTCTCCGTGCTGTTAGCCTGACAAAACTAGTCTTATCCGACTGTGCTTCCCGCAATGCCCGTGCTGAGGAAGGAAGAAAGTTTGGCTAAAGGAGAAATGATACAACATGGACTTAGTTCCTACTTTTGCACTCCCCCCTACCTTCTACAGATACCAGCAATAGCGCAATAGGCCAAAGAAATTGTTCCTTAGGATTATAAAGACACCAATGGTGAAGCAAGATTTGTTTCCAAGTTTTATGTGCACATGTTCACCCGATGGACTGGAAATCTGATTTGGGATTTTCACCGTATTATAAATAATTACAGGCCATGAAGGTACCACCTCTGTTATGCTTTATTTGTGCAGAAAAGGGAAGATATTTGCCTCAAACTTCCAGTGCAGTCGTCATTGAGGCAAGCAGGAATTTTCTGGATTGTCAGCTTGGTTTGTTCTACCGATTCACAGTTAGGATTCTTAAAGATCTTATTTTAAATTAACAACTTCTCACCTTCCCAGCCCAGCAGACGTTTTTTTTGGTAACGAATGGCTGGTTTGTCAGCAATTCTCTTTCAAGCAGACGAACTCGCTGCCAGCAAACCCTGAACGCTTCCTCAAAGGAACTGGAGCCTAATTAAGCAAAGTTGTTGATACAATGGGAAAATACACTGGGTGAGAAAGCTTGCACTCAAATGGCCATTGTCTTATTTATAGGCAGAATAAAAGTACGTAGTTGAACTAAATCTAGCGCTGTTTGTACAGAAAGCCCTTTCTTTAAGTACAGCTACTCAGTCCTTACTGAAGATGGCAACTATTACTCAGGTGCTGGTTTTTAGGACCGAGCCGCAGACCATCCGCAAGACATATTTCACCAAAACTTTTCCCACTGACATCACAAAGTCTTTTCAAAATACGTGAAAGCGGTTCCCCAACAGACCACCGCTGCTTGCCTGTTCTTCATCTTGTAATTAGCAGATTGTAATGGCTTTTCACTCTAATTCCCCTAAGACTTGGTTATTTTCTTCTTGTATGACTCAAGAAAGCTTTTGTTTTTGAAAGAAAATTACAAATTCTAACCTAGGAAACATGATGAACCCCCAGCATACAAAAATCAAGAGGTTTTTAAAAGCTAAACTGCTAGATTAGATCTCTTCCCAGCAGGACAATGTACTGCACATGCAATTTTATTTTCTTTTTTCCACTGTTGTATACAATCATTACCGATGAAGGGGTGCATGGTGGTATGGTTAAAGTGGTACACAACCCTCTGTCTCCCCGTGTGCCAGAATTTAGTTTATATGCCATCACGGTCACCTAACATTAATCCGTTTTGAACAATTTTAAGGGAATATTATCTATGCTGTGAACACCAGGCCCAACCCAAAATTAATTACTACTTTAAACCAAGCACTTCTTTAAAGAACGAGGTCTTGCATACAAAAGATGTCACAGCAAGACATTTCAGGAGCAGCAACACCCAACTCTAAGTTTTAAACCTGGAACAGAACACGCATGCCTAAACTGTGTCTTTTAATCCTCAGAAACTGTATTTTTATCTCATTCTGAAGGTAATTCCTTTGTACACAGAGATAAAGCCTCCTTAGGCTTATCTGGGTTGTGTCCCCCCCAAAAAAGCAACAATTCGATATATCTGAAAGGTCTCTCTGTGCTTCTTTCTAGATCCAGGTGCAAATAATTACACAATTACACTCACACAGCATAGTAGAGACATTTTTCTTAACACATTATTAACCCACAGATTTACAGATGATGGCACTCCTTTGGCTCACTTTCTATGGAAAGACTTGCCTACAATCATGCATATAGTTTCTTCACACGTAGGAATTCATGGACACGCTATAAAGGGGGAAAAAAGCTTTCAAACAAATTAGTGTTTTCATCATCCTACATCACGCAGAGTTTGCAGCTTCTGCACAAGATGAAGTGCACCTTGCTAGAAAACGTATGCAGGTAGAAATTCAACATCTCCTTGAATACCTCTCCTTGCTTTTCTGCAATTCCAGACTTTAACCTCTGTACCAGGGATGCTTTTATCAAGTTTTCCGACACTTCCACATCTGGTATTTCCTAACAGCAACACTCTACATCCATATATCCCTCCTTCCTGCTCCCTGAAGAAGCAGTCGTCTTATTTTCGGATTTTACACTTAACACATTTTTCTACTCCTATTCAGACCAAACTGGAAGCTTATTTGCAATCATATGTGCCCAGGTCTCTGTATTCACAGCACATGGGTGCCCAGAGGAAAGCAGTCCAAGGCTTGCTCCAATGACACACTCAAGTAAGTAGTAAGCTATCTCTCAGCCAAGTGAGAAATCACTTCTTAGCGTGACCTTTCTTTTCAGCATGTAGCTTTCAAGAAAACAGGATCAACAAGGCAACTGAAGACCAGGCTAGAAGAAAACAGAAGTACACACGTGTACGGTGCTGCACACAGGCACCTATTTGCTCATTTCTACACCATATTCTGAATTTGAGGTAGAAACGGACGCCAACGAGACTGATGGGAAGAGGGCGAAGAAAGCTCTGCAAAAGCAGGAGAGCCAGTCAGCAAAGCCCATCTCAGGAATTGTTGATATATTACAGGCGAACCCCTCTAATTTAGTTGTTCTGGAACAAAACTGGTTTTGATGAGCACCTAATTTATTTAGAATTCAGGATGAGAATAACTCATCAGATACTTACTATTCTGCATCGACTGCAAAGTGAAGTACACAGCTCTAAAACCAGTTGCACACTCCCCATCAGGCAAGGTGGGGAGACATATGTTAAAAACAAATTATGTTGGTATTAACCCCCCTTCCACCAAAATGCAAGTCTTCTCCTCCTCTATGTGTGGGAATATTGAGCTCCACTGCCCATATATCTGCGACAAGGTCTCAAAAGCTACTTGTTCCCATGGTCATATATCCTGGGATTTCAGGCACTCCCCATAAACAATATGCTCAAGGCCTTGAACAAAGCGGCAGCAGTACATAAATATAGCTTGCAATAAGCCTAAAAAAAAAAGTATACATAAACATACAACACATTGGCATCAATATTGCAAAATCACAGGAAATGGCTAGGCAATAGTTTAGCGAAAACAGTTTTTAGCGTCTATTCTCTTAATACTTAAAGCTCTCAAATATTCGTTTGGCAATTCTACGTAACGCAATGCCGTATGTTGCCTGACAACTGCACGGTCCAAGACCTACACTCCTACCGCCGATACATTTTCCTCCTTTCTCTTCTACTGTTTGTTGCAGTCAGTCATTACATCATGCTGGAGACGACAAATTTAATCTCTCCCTAGCCGAGGTCATGCTGCCGGGCCCATCAGTGCTGTATGTGGCAAAACCAAGCCCTGGGTTGCTATCATTACTATTGCTATTGCTTTTGCCTCCCATCTAAACCCTCAGCAGAAACAAAACGTGCGATCTGAAGAAACTGTTACCAATCTGCATAAGAGTATTCAGAAATGTGACCTAAATCCAGTAGTTTTAGATTTGGATTTTGTGCAGACCAATGGCAAATCATCGGGGATCTGAGCCGTAAACTGAAATCAGCAGAACGTGAAAAGCCTTTTCACTCCACGCTACCCAAATCAGACCGACAAGCAGTCGGCCCTAGAAGCACAGCCTACCACGAGTGCTACACAGCCCAGTCCTGAAGCACAGCAAGGACCACCACTCCCAGCTGCTGCACTGGGAAGGAATGGATGCTGGTGGGAAACTTCTGAGAGATGCTAAGACATCCTTTCCCACGCCTCCCAACTCCTCAGTACTCTTTAATTTATGACACACTCCTTGCCCTATGAAGGGCAAACTCCAATTTGTTTAAGCCCTATTTCATATTTAGTTGGTTCTCTTATGCCTTTTTCTTTCACACTCATGATTTGTTTCTCCCATCCCTCTTTTACCTTCTCTATTCTTCTTCCTTCTTTTTCCCAAGTCAGTGCTTTGTCTTCCCAGCTCAAGTGTATCCAACAAACCTTGGTCGCTCAGTTCCCTCTTTCAAGTCTTCTTCACACTTGACTCAGCAATTCCCTAGTTCACGCAAGAATGCTTTCATCTTTCCCAAACCATCTGTCCCATATCCTTCTGGGCTTTTGTATTTGTGATGATCACTGTCCCTTGCATAGCATTTCTCATGAAAACCCTACTTTCAGCACTGTGTTCTTGAGATTCAACTGCCTCTTCTACAGCACCTTGTACATCTTCCCATCTCCCCCTCTCTCCCCTCGTGAATCCATCTTTGAAAATCCTGCTTACAGATTTTCCTTTTCTTTCCAACCCTTTTGCCTCCAACATGCTAGGACGAACACCAATGTGTACAGCTTCCTTGGGTTCAGAAAGGGAATACATGACGGTTAACCTTCCTCTCTGGAAATCAACCAACTGCATCTGCTCCCACAGGCCGCCTTCTCTTCTTAGCTCTGTACTTTTAGGTCTCTGAACTCATTACTGTGCTAGGATGACATATCTGGTCCTGGTTCCTGCCTGGGCTGTCAACTACAGCACATTCCCACATCCACCTCAGAAACATCTGCCTAGATAAAAGCCAGAGGATGGAAGAGCATAAGGAGGCAGAAGCCTTACGGTTAGAGACTGAAACATCCTGTTATTTTGTGGGAACAAACCGCTCCTGGGCCAGGAGCTTTCAACGGGAGAAGGTGATCCACATCAGCAGCCTTGCAGATGCACACGTGCCCCAGATACCCTTTCTTTCGTGCTTTTTCCTGACATGTAAGAGTTAATACCCCACGACAGCTGTTGCGGTGAACTGCGGCACGCTCCTCTGAAGGCTAACAAACGGTTTCTGAGTCAGGTCAAGAAGGATCACAGCTAGGTGACACATCTCCTATGTTCCGTGAAGTTCAGCGACCATTGATGCTGCTAAGTGGCTTACCTGGGCCAGGCACTGGAGTTCGGATCCTGTTATTAAATCAGTCCCCACCCAGAAATACCACAAAATAAGCCATTAGCTGGTCCAGCTCCTGCTTCCCTTCCTCTTCCAGTGCCGTTAATTTCAGTCTCTAAACAGCTGAATGATACAGGCTTAAAACTGACCCAACCACCTTGACGCTAATATTTTAATTTATTAAGTCTTATTTCTCTAATGCCAATAAATCATTTGTATATGTACATTTAATTAACAATCCAATCAGTAAAAACAACTTAGCATTCGCACAGCACATTTTATCAGAGGAACCAAAGACACATTACAACATCAATTAAGTGTAACAAATGCCCTGGTGAGGTAGCTAAGTATTATCCTACTTTGACATGTGGGGAAACCGAGGCAACACACTCAGTGGATTTGCCCAAGGTTAATCCAGATGCTCACAATGAGGCACTGAAGAGAAAAAGCAGGGAGAAATACCACTGAGACTTAACTCTCCTAATAAGCATTCCTTTTCTGAACTACAGTATTTACTTTTTTGCTGATGAGAAATCCATTCCAGCTGCGTTCCTCTCCCAAACAGACTAGGGGCACAAACCACTGCTATCAAGCATGGTAAAAATCAACCCTAAACTGCAACAGCCTGCCAGGTGAGGCCCGATGCACCAGGTTCAACACAATACCCAGCCAAGGGTTTTGGAGAACACTTAATGACCCTTCCCACTCCACGGTTCATACCTACGCACACATCTAAGCTCACGGGATGCAGGACACATCTAGCAGTCATAGGTCCTCCACCTACATCAGTGTCTGCTATCTCCCAAGTACTCCAACAACTCATCCAACCCTTAGGGAGTTTCACACAAGGCTCCCATGCCAGGAGCCCAGAGGAAGAGCAAGAAATTCCTGAGTGACACTAACTCTGCTCACAACACACCAAACAGTGATGAATCTTGGAAGATCTCAGGTGTTCCAACATCCTCACTCTTCTACAAACCCATAGTTTAACCAGTCTTTCAAGGCCACGCAGAGCCCATCCTTCCATCTCCTCCTCCTTCCCACACCCAGGACATGACCCTCCAGTGGTCCCAGGCAATGGCAGCATCCACACAACTGTGGCAGCTGTTTGAGGACATGCTCCTCTGTACCCTCAACCTACCGTTCTAGATACAGCAGTTTTGTTTGCTTCTCCCATTTGGTACAGAAAAACAATGGTTCCTGGGACTGGGGTACAGCTGACAGCCAAATTGATTTGCCCAAAGTATCAGGGATGGCTTTTTGATAGGCCTGGCAGCCATCTAGAATTCAGTCCAACAGCCCACACTTGGGCAAGCCCAGTCTTGTTTTTTTCCAAAAATTATGAATTCCACTCTGTATGCAGATTACATGCCATGGAAACGCTTTAGGTTTCCCAGTTATCATGTGATGAAACATTTCAGACCCAGATGATGCCTACTACCCAAGTGTGTGTGTCTCAGCAAAGTTGGATGGATTTTCAGAAATTAGCACTGAAATCAGGAGGAGCTCATCTCCTCAACATCTCTGACAACCGGATCTCTGTGATTAAGGGACCCGAGTATTGATACACAGTCTGTCTCACAACGGTAGGATGCAGAGACCTCCTTCTCCAAGCAGAACGATGCACCAAGTGTTGCTTACATAAGAATAATCACAAAGTCACCATTTCCTGCATGGCTCCCAGCCTGAGACAGGGTGTGCAGAAGATTAAATAACACAGAATCCACCTAATTAAAGCAAAAGAGACAAAAGCTTGACTAATATTAAGGTATTACAGCTACCATAGGCTTAAGACAGGGTGGATAAGCCCTGAAAGAACCTCTGGAGAAAGAGGTTTTGCAGCTGAGTAACTAGTGGGAACATGTGGTGGCCAGTGCTACTGAGACAGGCTGGACAGAAAAAAATAAAAATAAATCTTACTAAACTCCTCCCATGACACTGTCCCCTCAAAGCAAAAGTGGAAGAATAACACATTACAACCACAGATGGTGGCAATCAATACAGGAGAACGGGTTAATCGTAGGAGATGTCAGGAACAACGAAGGGAGCCAAGCCAAGCTGAGTCAGGCTGGCTGGGTCAGCAAGAGGGGAACACTTTGGCAGGAACTCATGAAATGGCTGATGGACTGAGGAAATCAATTTATTTAAAACTGATAATGGATTCATACTCTGCTACTGTTCATTTTATACAGTTTGGCTGTCAGTTCTTTGGGGCAGGAAGCTGTCACTTGCTGTCTGTTTGGATAACACCTAGTAAATTGGATCTCCTGCTGATTGTAGCTTATTTGCACCATCCTAATGAAAATCACCTCCACCTCTAAGACTGGCCTGACACAGAAATGTAAAAAAGGGGTCACAATTAAAGCAACCTGAATTCTGACATTTAATTTGTATGCTTTAACTGTAATAACATCCTTTGAACATATCATCCATTTAAGCGGGATCCCACCACCAAACCAAACCCAAACCCTGATACTACAGTATCCCAAAACCAACCAACTTAGAAAGTTCTGGACACATGTTAAAATCCTGACCATTTCATTAATGGGTCTTGGAGTAACGTTGCAGGGGGACTCGAGTGCTCAATATTTGCAAAACTTTATTCTGAATGTTTTGCTCATGCCAGCTAGAAAAGAAGGATGATGGTTTCACTGCATCTGCGAGTCTTCTAATTGTGTTACTGGATAGGCCAGAAGTCTGGAGGCATGGAAATCAAAGCCTTCATTTCTCTTTAAGCCAGGAATAGTATATTTAATAGCAACAGGAACAGACTGATGGGTCTAAGTGTCAGTACTGAGGATGCTGTCTATGGGAGAGGAAAAATGATGCAGACAGTAAGATGCTGCATCTCCAGCCAAGGCTGCAGGCAGGGAGGGTGGGGGATTACACATCTGAGCGGCAAGCAGAGCTACAGCAAGGGGATGCGAAGTGAGAAACAGCGGGAGAGCAAAAATATCTCATCCCTGGAGGCTGCTTCCACTCAAAGGGCCGCAGCTGCTTGGTGGTAAGAACAGAAGAGGGAAGGGTACCTGCCTGCAAGGTGGCCCAGCTTGTAGCTGCATAAACCACTACAGAAAATATATACATGTATTTTTCTCATATTTTCTATGTGGCACATATATACGTGTGTCACAGAAGTGAAAGCACCAGGACCCGGTGAGATAAAAGAAGGGACAAACTGTTCCGTGCAGAGGAAAATCAAGGTACAAACACTAACGTTAGCATGTGTATAAGCTTCATGAAATTATAGCTATACTAATACTATTTATAACATACACCTATTTGGGAAAGAGGTCTTTGATTTAAGGAATAGAAGTTTCATTAAGGTAAAACAAAAGTTTCCATTAATCTTGAAAGAATTCACAACCTCCTGCTCTCCTTCAATACCCAATTCAGCTAATGTTATAACAGGGTCAAGCGCACCACTACGTACCTGAAACCTCCTGCAATGCAGACAAGGCTGGGCAAGCTGTACAAAACCACGTGGCCTTCTCTAGTCTTGACAAATAGGAAACTTTCTCTCCTCAAAATACTGTTTCAAAAATGCCCTGAGCGCAGTGGGCAAATATTTTCACTAGCCAGGGCATGCAGGAAAATTATGAAGGAGAAGAGATGTTGATAAACTTGAGATTGGTAATGAAAAATGACTAGAGCCTACATCTGCAGGCAGCAAGTTCTGATGATATCCAAAACTGCACTTACTGTCCCAAGCACAAGTTTACTCTCGAGTAGTAACTACGTAAAATGCCAGTTATACTTAAATCTTCACCCTGCACATCTTCAAGTCATAGGGTTGGGTTAAAAAAGTTTACTGTCTTCTGTTCCTGCGGTATGGGGTAAGCACAGGTAAGGATGGGGCAGCAGAGCCGAGTATCCTCCCCCAGCCAGCAGAATCATCTCCTCTTCACCTACAGCCAAGAACAGATTTAGAGCTGGCCTGGCTCACCATCAGCATGGTCTCTGTAAATCTATTATGATAATATGCAAAAGGTACCCAAAGTGGACTTTGAGCTGGGTCATGTCTGCAAGACTGTTTGGAAGAGAGTGATCTTTCATTTGTAAATTGAAAGACAGAATCATAGAATCATAATGGTTGGAAGAGACCTCGAAGATCATCAAGTCCAACCGTATACCTGATGCCACCATGCCCGCTAAACCATGTCTCGAAGCGCCACATCTAAACGTTTTTTGAACACCTCCAGGGATGGTGACTCCACCCCCTCGCTGGGGAGCCTGTTCCAATGCTTAACAACTCTAACAGTGAAGAAAGATGCTGGAATCTCTGAAAGAAGATATGTTGAAGTCCACAAGCCATTTTTGCAGGTCAGTTCTCAGAGTAAGGCTACACTGCAAAATATCAGCTTTGATTACCAAACTGTATAGCTAGTATTGAAAAAGACAGTACAGTAAATTGAATTTTAATAAGGTCTGACTGCACATAAAAGGTGAAGAACTTCATTAAACAAAACCACACAGAGTACAGATGATACATATGAAGTTGCTTCTCTAATATCCTACTACTACTGATGTTTTCTCCATTGTAGTTATCTGGGGGGAGAAGGGAGTGGGAAGAGAAGACAGCTATGCCTTAGGTATTAAGAATGATGAGAGTACAGCTTTATAGCTTTAGTACAATAAATGCAAAGCATGACATCTTCCCTACTTCGTTCTGCAGAATGAACTATTCAAAAGATAATAATGAACTTTGCATCATCTAGAGGACTCAATTGTGCACTGCTGCCTGCTTCCCTAATACCATCCATCTAAAACACTCCTGAATCCAGAAGGATGAGTGAAACCAGCAACAAAAATGCACCTGAGAAATCAGAAATCACTGGGTCATTCAGCTGTCGAAAAGCATTTTAGATCTAAAAACAAAGGAGGTAAAAAACACAAACCACCACCAAGGACTGAGATGAAAGTCAGAACAAAAAGGTAGGATGTCTTTAGACAAGTTCATTGATTGTGAGAGG
>NW_009616010.1:0-12613 GCF_000690535.1 Cariama cristata
AACTGGTTTTTTTCCCCACTCAATGCCAATTAAAATGTGAAATGTGGATAATCTGATCTCCACTAAATATTCCAGTCACCTCCATTCTACAGAGTGGATACACCTCCATACTCAGTGGCAACTTGAACCTTTTCTAAGACTGGAAAAAGCAAGAGAAGAGAGGCTATACAATCTTATTACTTATTTATTTAAAATGTCGTAGCCGTGCCTCCCTTCATCTCTTGGCTCCTTACCCAAAACCTGTGTAATGAGCAACATCACAGGACCTGACCATCAGCAGGCACAACAGCTCCACTAAAATGATTGCATTTGTACTGATTTAGGGCAGCTGAGGATCTGCCAGAGCACATCCAGGGATTACCTACCTCTCCAGAAAAAAAGATACACCTCTGACAATGTCTTCCCAAGGTATTTCTCACAGATCCCATGCCGTAGTGGAGCAGGAGCCATCCCCACCCCAGCTTCTCCTTCTGTCTCCGTTGCTGCGCCGATTGCCTAACACCACCTTGTCCTCATCACAGAGGCTCTCGTCTGAAAAGGCATGGAGCCAAACCTGGCACGAACCGATCAGATATGTACAAAGGAAAATCTTGACAGCATCTGTGAACAGAGTTTAAGAGAAAGGAACAAAATAATACCACATATGTTAACAGATTGAAATGGTAGCTATGGTGACCACAGACAGACAAAGAACAAACCATTTTGACTGAATTCAACCAATTCTTTCTGACAACAAACTGCAAGTATAAAGCAAACTTTTAAAAATCCCTAATGAAATCATTATAACAAATCCATTTGGCCCTGTTTGGCTTGTTTGCTTTTTAAATTTCAGTTGCAGCTATTACATTAAGCATATTAATCATTGATGTAGTCAAATACTTTCCACCGACTAAAAATGGGGATTTTGTCACGTAAAAAAATAATATTTTTCATTGTTTTCATTTTCCAAAAAAAGAAAAAAAAGCCAAGGAATAGTTATTATAAAATGACAGGCATTCATAATTCAGAGCATTTTCTTGTGCGTGAGAGAGCGTCTGGGTTTTGTAGAATAAAGGCTTGTTTATAAAAGTTGAATTACTTTCCCTATCCTGATATGCAGCATAGCTATGAAAAATTACTGTCCTGTTTATTGTGTATTACAGTGTCAAACATCTCAGAGTCTCTTTCCTCCAGTGTGCCAGCCATTTTTTTCAGCCCTATGGAGGAGCTGACGCTCGGCGTTCTCCCATCGAGTGCTGGCCGGTTGTGCCTAGGGGAATTGAGCCGAGGACAACGCAGGAGAGCACAGAGCTGAGCTATCGAGGGATGGAAAAGCTGCCTACTGAAAACGAGCGCTGGAAATACGTAGGCAGGAGATGGGCAGGATTACTCCAGCGCCAGCACAGCATAAGGCTGCTCAAAGTGATGCGCAGCTGCTTCCTTGCTTGCAAACTCCCACCCCAAGAGGCTTGAAGGGGCCGGAGGAGGCTCCACAGTGAAAGTCACGATGGAGCGATGGAGACTCCGGCATGTCGCCTGCTGTGGAGCATCCCACGCACACCCCGACAGAGACCCCATGGCCTGTGGCCACGCGGATTTAGCCTGGAGGCTGCTTCAGTACAACCAAAGCGAATGACGCTGCCCCTGCACCCCCTCCCTCCAGCCAGCCACACTCTCTGGGTATAGTTTCAGAGCACAACACAAAACCTGTTTCTAACCTGTAGAAAAGCTGCTGTTATTTCCCTGACTGAGTGCTTAATATTTAACTCAGTGTGTTCAGTACCTTCTGCAGACTGCAAAATTCATAACAATATAGATTTGCAGTGTAGCCATGCTTTTGATGCTCCAGGAGCAGTAACTTCAAATTTCTGTAGCGCACGGACACTCTTAACTCTACTTTCGTGTTTTCATCTGCTGAAGTTCATCCTTTTTTTAAAGAACAAAGCAAAACAGAAAAGCAAACTAGCATAGAAGTCCCCACCATTCAAACACCGCTCTCTTTATCTGGCTGCTGACTGAGGCTCTGGCTTAGCCTTCTGTAAATTGAATTAAGTTCCCGGCTATGCTGTCGCTGCCTGCGTGACCAGGGGCATTTCACCGGCTGGCTCTGTTCTTCCGTTCCCCGTACGCTAAAAAGGGACCAGTTTTAAGGCCTTTCACTTCTGCCTAGCTCGGCCCTTCCCTGTATTCTCCACCCACTCACTTTGCTTTCGCTCTTGTGAGTGCAGAGGGCAGGTCCTTCGGGATTTTTCCTTACTCCATGTGGGTACCCCAAGAGTAGAGCTGAGCGAGGGTGAGCACATGTGCTCCCTGTCTTTTGTAAAGGGATGGCCAGAGGAATAAGGATTCAGTCCCGCACAGCCTCATCTGCTCAAGCTGTTTGCTTTAGCTATGGCTTGAGTGCAGCAGGAGCACATGGCGGGGCAGGGGGGGAGAGGAAAAAATAAATAGCACTTTTTCTTTCGATATTGCCTGGAAACAGTAAAGAAACGGTTACTTTGATTTTATGTGCAGTAAATCCACACTAGATGGCTCCTTACAGCAAGTAAATATGTTCCCCGCAGAAAGAACACTGATGTGCCATAATCTGTGCGAGAGTGGAGATAGTGTGATGCTAACCGGGCTTTATCTCTGGCTGAGCATTTTGCATGGAAAAGCAGTACATAACACGGCTGTGGGTGGGTGAGCAAGTGAGCATTTACATGAATTACGAATGACACCGCTCTGCGAGTACTGAACTGTGAGTCAGATGGGCACGGGCGTCTCAGGCACATCAAAAATGCCACTTGCCATTTTCTGTAGGTTTTTAAGTTAATTCGTTTCACATTCAACTTTCTAATTCAGAAAGCAGAACTGGGCTGCGGTCAGGGTTACCAGCAGTGGAGATCCTGGGGGTAAACAGCTCATCCCAGCAGCCAAGCCGATAGATGGTATTAAGGCTGAAACCCCGAATGTCATGCAATCACTCCTAAAACAAAGAAGCGACACTCACTTCTGAAATGCCCCCCTTACCATCACAAGAACACATTATTTATAATGTGTGTAATGGCAGGATGTTCTGGGCAGAAGAACAAAAAGAAATGAGCTGTCATCTGCAGTTAACCTCTCATTCATACATCGCTGTGTGTGCTCCGTGGTTCAAGGTTATGCAAGTTGATTGTGCTCTCATTAATGAGCAGTGTTAATTGGTGTCTATTCCACATTGAGATAAACATGTATGCTGTGTGTTAAAAGTACTGCAGGCTGTGACGGAGCTGTACGATATACAAATGTATACGGGCCCTGCATAGGGAAGTACAGGGAGAGACTGCGTTGCAAAATGCTAGGTCTGACTTAAACCCATCAGCAATTTCAATCTGGGCAGCCCACGTCCCTGCAAGACGGGCTGCTGCGGACTGGAGGGCTGGCTGACTTCAGTTGGCAGAGCTCTGCTGCCGTCCCTCCGGCTCCCCACGCCGGCTCTTGCCGCATCCCTGATTGCTCTGCCTACAGCCCATGTTTCAAGGTAGCTCCGCAGTGACTTTAGTTCCCCTCGGACCACCAGGCTGTAAGCTCTGGCCATCAGCAGCTCGCAGGCAATTTAACCATCCGTGCGGGAGGGCAAGCAGACGCAGCAGGAGATGATGTCTGTCCCCATATAAACTGCCCCTGCTCAGGAGTGAGTGGCAGGGGAACTATGTCGGCTCCTGGTCTCCTGTCAGCTGCCCTAACGGCTTTGTCCAGCCTCTTCCCCCTTGCTTCCCCCTCTGCCCACGATCTGGCACGGTGCTAACTCGGAATGAGCTCAAGCACACAGACCTACCAGCCTCGGCTGTCCTGGTGAGTGACAGAAAACAAGGTCTGAGATGGTGGCAAACTTGCACATCATGAAAAGACCTTTTATTTTTTTCCTGAGAGCTGCTGAAAATCACCACATAATAAAATCATCACATAAAAATACCCTGAACCAGGTCATAATCAACACACAACATTGATGCAAATATACGGATTAAAGAATTATGGCAATTACATTAAATAACCTACTGGAATATTATAAATGCTAAAAAGAAGAGAGTCACATTTCTCATAAACAAGCACAAGCCATGCCAGACAATTGCAAGAATTTACTAATAAAGTAATATTTGATCATCTAATTAACGGAGCTGTTATCTCCCCGTAACAACTCAAGGCTTAGAGCTTTTAGACTGTTAAACATTTTGTCTCATCGTTTAAAAAAGAGTAGCACCCGACAGACTTTTCTTTCCTTATTAGTGTTCCCTTGAAATGTGTTTTTTTCACTTCAGGCCTTGAAGGCTGGATTAACAGCAGAGATTTTTTTGCTTTAAATTATACACACAAATTTTATTGTTGTTGCTTCTGCCACTAACAAACTATTTAATAAATGTCAAAGTGGCAAAGCTCACCAACTGCAAAAGTGAAAGGGTCAAATCAGTGAATCCAGAAGTAATATTGAGACTTTTCTCTCTTTTCGTGAAATGTACTTGCGGCAGGCAGCATTAAAGTGCTTCCAACTTTCACAGCAACCAGGAAAAGCGGCACAGGCGTCAACATGAAGAGCGGCTCAGGAGTCAACCCAAAGAGGAAATATATCACCCGGTGAGTCTTTGACATATGCAAAATCATCCATGTGTCTATGGCATCCAGGGAGGAATTTTTATGATATTGGTTGTAGTCAGCAGTTTATTGTCATAGTCCTGGGTGTGGGCAGGTATCTCAGTGACTGAGACTGTGATTGCCCCCAACACCACTGAGCGCTTCACACCATGGCTCTCGTGCTCCTCCTTTTCAAAACAGGAAAGAGACAAGATGGGTTTTTTTTGATAGCTGCTGGAAAGACCCAACTAAGTCCTCATGGTCGTACCTTGAGTTCCTCTCCATCCTCCATATCGTGCTTGCTGCACCGAGGAAAGGGTAGTGCTCTTAGCTTTCTGGAGCTCCAGTCCTTCTGCGACTCAATGAAAACAAGCAGAAAGAAAAAAATTATCAGCTTCGTACATTTTCTTGCCTGTGTAAATTATGCATCACAGTCATCATAGGAAAAAGAAAGATGCAGATTTGGAAATCAGTTGTGGGTTCCTCCATTTTTCTTACAATCATGCAAGTGTTACAGCTGTATACACAAGGGACTTTCTTTTTTCATGCAGCTTTACACCAAAATAAAGGCCTCAGTTGTTCTAGTTAGTGATTAGGCTCAATGTTATGCCTCTGGGAATGGGAAGCATGGGGACTTAGAGGAACAGAAAACTTAATGAGTTCTT
Organism: Cariama cristata; assembly: GCF_000690535.1. Taxonomy (NCBI): domain Eukaryota; kingdom Metazoa; phylum Chordata; class Aves; order Cariamiformes; family Cariamidae; genus Cariama; species Cariama cristata. Next base: position 5,238 of record NW_009616010.1, read on the forward strand.
TACTTGAAGAAGGGAAAAACTTTCAAAATGTTTTCCAGAGCTCACAGGAGAGATTCTGAGGCTCTTCGCTCTTCGGAAAGATGCAACTCTTCCGGCTGAAAAAATTATAACCCTTGTCTGCCAAGCAGCAGCCCCTCAGCAAAGGTTTCTTTGCCCTCCGAGCCCAGAGCTGAGCTGTGATGCACATATTCTCTTAGTGGCTAAAGTGAAGCTGTCTACCATTTTACTAGATCATTTTACTAATATGGCTCATACTGGCATGTCTCCCTGCAGGACTTGAGATGCACAGTGAGATCACTCAGAAAACAACCTGTAGTTGCACAACAAGCTCAGGAAAGATGAGGAATACCAGTGAATTTGCATACACTCACCTTGGAGTGGAGCTTGCAAGTGGCCCATGAACCAGGCTTAGGAGGCCCTTGTTTTGGACAGGCTCCCATAGCCAGGTCTGACTCAAGAACATTGGAGCTCAAAATGGAAACTGCTGCACCATGGGCTGAAGGGCCAGGAACCCTGCCCAGCAGGAGCAAACAGAAAATATTTTTCTCTGGAAATACCTTTGGGGGTTTGGTGGGTTTTTTTCCAATTTGAATATTTTATGTAATGAAATAAATAAAAACAAAACCCAACCTCAGAATTGCCTACAGAGCAACTGGGCAGCTGGCAGAGCACCAGTGAGGCTGGTCAGCAGCTCCCCACTGTCACCCTGAGGCAGACCCTCCTGGTGCTCCTGGGTCTGTGACACCCACCCACAGAAAACACTGCAGAGGCCACAAACCCTGAAGCCAGCTGGCCCAGTGCTGGAGACGTGGGCCAGCCCCAGCTCCAAAGCAGCTCAGCTAACAGCACCTCCTGCATCCCGGGACCCTGCCATCGCTGCTGACACAGCTCTTCCAGCACTAGGGCATCTTGTTTGATAGGGCCACCCATGGGCACCTGTTGAAGAGGACCCTACTGCCAGCTCTGTCTACAGTAGGAGGTAAAGGCGTGATGGTAAAAGCTACCTGCTTTCTTATTTTATCCCAGTTCAGATGTTCCTAAATGGGTGAGCTGTGCCTGGTGCTTCCAAGGGCACTCAAGCCTGCACATAAAAGAAGACAGGCGAAATAATAACGTTGCACAATGCTGAGAATAATAGAAGTGGTCACCCAGTGTATCTAGGCTGCTAAGAAAGCTCTTTTGATTAAATGAAACACAGAGCACAAGAAAAATGCACACATCGTACATGATAGTGTCTCCTGGGCTGCCTTATACCAAGATGAAAAAGAAAAAATTACCCATGCAAAGCCCACATCATCTGTAATCTGCAACACATTTGGACAGAGGGAGGCCAGCGTTAACACAAACCATGTGTGTTTGGCTTTGAAACCAGCACCATCGGGGCGCAGCCAGCCTGTGTGCCATCCTGCCTGTCCTGGTTTCAGTGCTTCTCTCCCAGATTCAGCGTTTCTTTCTGCGTTCGCAGCTGAATCACTCTCGCATCAGCAGCATCACCTTCGCATCAGCAGCACCATTGTGGGCAGCGTTCCCTCTCCAGGGCGGGCAAGCGGCAAGACCTCCAACCCAGCTCTGCTCGAGCCAGCAGTGGCACAGGATCTCTTCCAGGATGCCGTGTCAGACTTCTGCAGGGCCTTGTGCAACTTTTTTTTTTTTTAATCCCAAATTAAAACTTAAGCTTCAAAGGCATAGATCTAGGGGGGTCTCTTCATGCAGATACTGTATTTCCTGGAACAGATCCTTTAATTTTGTGGTGAGTCGGAGTTGAAGACATTTGTATTCAAATCCTTATTTAGGCTCTAATGCTCTTTAGTATTGGATATAGGGATTTTAGACTGGAAATGGCACTCTTGACTGTACTATCACCCCAAACAGACAATCAAAATTTAAGCTGCTATTTCTTTTCCAGCCTTCTTATGCTGTTCCCAACACTCTCCCAGAAATTGTAATTATTCTGCCACATCTACTCCAATAAAATTTATTCTGCTCTGTGTTTTTCCCCCCATTTTCTTCTCCAGTCTTACACCATCAAATATAATCAAGGTTTTCATTTGTAAAGTGGTTACCAGCAGGTCAGGTTTTACTTACAGTTCTTTGAACAGGCTACAGTGATGCTAGATGGGCAGAAATGTAACATAATAGCATACACTGTGGTGCAACCTCCAAGCGTCATTTTGTATGGGATGTCCCCTAGCAGCCCTATCCTTTTAGGTTTTTTTATCCTTACTGATTATGACAGTAGTGGTTTTAATAATTTTGCTGGATGTTAAAATTAGACACGATCTAGTTGATGTTCATGTCACTCATGCCAGCTCACCTCACGGTTTGCAATTCTGTCTAAACGCAACAGGACTTTGTCATCTCAGTGGGTCCCTGTAAAACAGTCCTCACGTAGGGATCTCTCGGGGCTTTAGAAGCTCACGTTATGCTGTTGTGTGCCAGCTAAAAACCCCGGAGATGTGCACCGCTGGGCTGTTACAGAGACACGGGCAGGAGGGACCTGCAGGTTCCAGTCCAGGCACAAGACCACATCCCTCTCAAAATGCACCGACTAAAACTTCCTTCAAAGGATCAAATGCATTTAAATTCTCAACTGTGCACAAAAGATATGTTGAATATGCACAAAAGATTTGTTTGAATCTCAGTTTATTCCCAAATTTGCCCATCTTTTTTTGCTGGTGGCTTTAGGAGCAGCAGCTTTTGTAAGCTATCCAGCAGAGTATTCATTCTCCAGCATACCTTCTGTGCAGGTGTGCCTTTGGTGTCCATAGGGTGCCATGCACTTCCTCTGCTCTCAGGTATGCAGGTTTTTTCCCCAAATGTATGCACCGGAGCTGGGATGCATGGGCAGAGCCTCTCACTCACAAACACTTTGATCCCAGGCCATAGGCCTAGGAGAAGTTTGTTTCATAAGCTGCCCTTGAAAAAAACCCAAACCCACATTGAGGATGAGCTGGAAAATTGCTGTACTTCCCTTTGCAGATAACAAGGACTCCAAAAAGTTGGGGAGAGAGGGGGAAAATCAAATGTCATTCCCAAAGGGCAACAGACAACAGCCATTTAGGTCTCACATTTCCTCATCTAAAAACAATAACAAACAACCCCAAATAAATGAAACAGACAAGCTCATTCAGTGCTTTTAGATCTGGGGAATACTGCAAAAAAGTAGTTAAGAATAATTTTTCATATTCTCAGCGTGTGGATGTGCACTGCTTTGGTAGCAGCCTTCCATGAGCGCTCCAGCTAACAAGCTTGCCACAGAATGATCTTTGGGCAGCAAGTTTTAAAAGGGCCCCTAGAAAATATTCCCCAGAAGACAATTTGAAATAACTAATCATAAAAAAAAAAGTCACACTGGACACCTAATTTAGGAGCTCTGATCGTCCTTTCAGCAGCTAGAAATACACCACTTCATCTGCTTGTCCAGTCAGAACAAATGTGTGTAACTCACAGCTAACTGCTCGGTTAAGTTATCGCTCATCAATATCATGTACTGAAAGTCAGAGTTTGCCTGCAGAAAAAGTCATAAGTAAGAAAGATCATGGGTGTGTCAGGGGGTTCCCTCCAGTAAATTATTTACTCTGAATTACTTACGTAGCCCTAGATATTAATTGATAATTTTTCCCTTGATGTGCTCCATATAAAGGAGATGTTAGCATTAACCAAAGCTAATCCACGGCGCAGTTGGGAAGGGGATTATTTTGCCAATGATTACTTTCTTTAAACACGGAATTGTGATTAAAGCAATACGGTTCTGATTTTTTCCTCTATTTTTAGCTTTGTAGTATGGTTCTTCTTAATAGTAAGTTAGTGCTATAAGCATGCTGTGAATTTCCAATATAGCAAAGCTTTAATAATTTGCAGCCATAATTGTTCCTGCTTCAGTCTCCAATTCAATTTGGTGTGGAATTCCCATCTCCCAACACAAAGCTTAACTCGACGGTATCTGTGTGAGACAGACTATGAAACTAGTCTGGTATAATGGACTTCATTAAGGGATAGGCAAATTATTTTCATCTGTAATTTATTTTAAATGGAAAAAAGGGCTTTTGAATAAATATTTTTCCTTCAAAAGTTATTAATTTCTGAGGCAAAAAGGGGATGGTTGTTGTGGTTCATTTTTTCCTTTGTTTTTATAAAAGGTTTGAAAGTTATTTTCTGGTTGAATTATTTCTTTGGTTGAAATAAGAAATATTTAAGCCAGGAATGGAAACAGCATCTTTTTATTTTACTGAAGAGTCCGAGCTCCTGGGCTGACACAACGAACATCACCCACCTCCAGACCTTGGTGGGCATTTGTCTGCCTATGTGCAGATTTGGTAGCCTCAAACCATTTTTTAGTCAAGCCTCAAGGTAGTGAGTTTTGTGATTCTAGCACAGATACCTGTTTTTAAGAGGCAGCCTGCATTGGCACAAGACCCATTAACCCTAACCTGAACCGCATACACGGACAGACTAATAACAGGTTGGTGGAGAGTCTTATTCAAGCCCTGCACGTGAGAGTAAATTACTCCCTTGATGAATAAAAGCCATTACTTAGTATTTAGCATCATAGCAAGAACCCTCTTCGGCCTGTTCCTAACAGAGATGTTACAGTTAATTTAGTGTAAAATTATCACCTGCTGTACAATAAAACAACAAACTGCAGTCAAATAATCTCTTAATAAATGAAAATGTGTAATAAACTGTGTCAGCACCGCAGAGACTTGGCAAGGCTGAATACCCTAAAGGTACCAATCCAAACAAATTCACCATACAATATATGGCCTGTGTCATTTCTGGTTCTTATCAGAGATGATTCATATGGGAATCCTTGGCACTGAGTTTTACCTCTAAAGGCCAGGCAGTTATTACAATGATATAATTTCTGCCACATTAATTAAATATAATGCCTGTAAGCCCCTTTATAGGGGTCTATAAATTCATTGTAAACATATGCTGTAGATGGGCATATGTAATCTACAAAATGTAATAAACATTCATTCAACTTCCTCTCCGTTGCAGAGCAGGCAGAGAGGTCAAACGATCGACGTGCCAAAAAAACCATAAATACCCAAAGGTAAGCCTAACGTTGCTTCAGCCACGCATTAAATATATGTACCCACACGGTCTCCGTCAGAGAGGAAAAGGCAGAGGGAGCAGGAGCAGAGGGTGCGTGAGTTGGCCGCAGCAGGCAGGAGGACAGGCGCCTGCTCTCGCTGCCTCTGCAGGCTGCTGGCTCCAACCTTGGCGTACGAGGACGATAAAAGCACCCCAAGTCACTGCAGTTCAGCACAGTTCTGCTGCTGGCATCTTCTGACTGCAGAAGAGCAGCGGATATGTTAGGTGTTGCTACAGATCTATCTTGCACTAATTGGCTGGGCATTCAAATGCTCCCCCTACCCAGTATGAAAAAAAAATAAAAGGGGAAAACAAAAGGGAAAACAAAGCCAAGCAAACAAAAGCTGGGTAATGCTTTTTGCAGTCAGGCAGACCCAGACTTTGAGTAGCTTGTCTGAGGTCCAGGCTGAGCAGAAATAACGAGACTTTCTGATGCATTACATGAGAAAGTTCAGGAGGAGCTTCTCCAGCCCTATGCTGCCCTGGAAAGAGGAAAGCAGGGTGCTCAGCGGGCAGGAGCAGCAGAGGTGCTGCTTGCCCAGAAGTCCAGCCCACCCTGTTGGAAACCACAGAGACCTTCAGGCTTTGCCTTTCTGCACCCTGACCCCACGCTGGCTGCTTTAGGGAGGGCCAGGAGGTCGGTGCCCCTCAGCCGTGCAGGCGAGAGGCTGTTTGCTGGTGTGCGGAGTAAGTTGTCTTCTCCTGGAGCTCACCCAGGGCACGTCTCCAGAGCCGCTGACTCCCAGCCTCTGTTCTCGGAGAGAGCCCGAGGGAGGTCTGCAGCACAGGTCCTTCACACTTTCACGCTGTACTTGTTCTTGTTCTGTTTCGCATAGTTCACAAGGCAAGAGCAAGGGACAGCCGGTGACAGTTGAAAATGAGGCAGGGTCAGGGCAGGACATGGCAAGATGCAGCTACCTAGCAGAAATTTTAGATACAAGTCACCATCAGGAGCCTTTATTTTTCCCAGAAGTACTAGTCAAATTGTGAAAAACTGAAAAATTAGTTTGTGTGCGGTGTCTCCTACATAGGCATTTCTGATCCCATCCCCACTAAAGCAGCAAACCCCATGCCTTATAATAGGGTCGAACTAGAATAACGGCTTCACTGGGGACAAACCGGGGGCTGACCGGCACGCCACGCCAGCCCACCAAAGGGCTGCACACAGTGCAGGTCAGCACTGAATTCAGTCCTTTGTGTTAAGCATCCATCTGCTAGCCCCTTTATAATGCAACCCTCGCTGGTACAAATGACCCTGGCCCATCAGTCTTTCCAACCTCAGTCCTGTACCCTGGGCAGCAGAACAGTCTACCGGCTCACACCTATCTTCCAAACTGTTGCCGGTATCTTTACACAGGGAACTGTGCCCCAAAACTGCTTAGGTCCCCACGTCTCCACAGTGCCTTCTGCAGAAGAGCTACGGAGCAATTCCTCTCAGGCTTTCAGGATGGGGAAGGAGGCTGTGCTGATGCATAAATTTGGCTGGGCATCTGAAAGCAAAACAGCAATGTTCCAGCCCCTGCCTCCAGCAAGACAGCTGGCATGTCTTTGTCCATCCAAGTTCCTGGCTAGCAGGTTGACATGACACCAGCAGAGACCCATAAGAGGTTTGGGTGCTGCTACAGGGCTGGGTGCAACCGGTGTGTGGGTGTGAGCAGGGAAGAAGGTCCAGGAGCCCACGGGGTAACCACATCAACTGCCCTGTAGCCCCTCTGGGGCGTGTATCATTCTAGGCAGCACTAAGGCAGAACAAGTCTGTCACATCGCTGATACACCCCTCCCATTGTTAAACTGAAGGGTCCCTTTGGTGGGTGGCTGTTTTCCAAAGACGGGACCACCCAGCCCATGGCAGATGCTGGGCTTCTGAGCCGTGAGGGCCTCCATGAGTGGGTCCAGAGCCATCAGCTTATTCACTTCATATCGCCATGATAGCAAAGCGCACATCCAACACAGCTTTCCCCTGTATTCCCTCTAAAAGGCTGAGACCCATCATTAAAAACAGGAAATGAAAATGACAACTGGAGGAGACATCTCCTCCGCCCAGCTCCCTCCTTGGGAAACTTCGTTCCCATATAAACATCCTCTATCATTAACCTTTCTGAACAACATCCTTCCCAAGCAACGAGAGCAGAGCCTTTTCTTCAAATTGAGTTAAGATGAGCAAAAGACAAATACAGCATTTTTCCTCAATTACATCAAGCATTTTTAACAGACGGGATTATCGGGAGATGCCAGCACCTTCTGGTAGCAGGAAGGGGCTGTGCAGTGGCAGGGCTGGC
>NW_009616010.1:12689-24383 GCF_000690535.1 Cariama cristata
TTTGCCAGGGGTGGGCAGCCCAGGCACGCTTCTGCTATGGGGGGCCAGCTGGTATCGAAGTTGGCCTCTGGGGCAAAGTGAAACATAAAATGCTCTGCTCTTCAAGTCAATGCTAAGGTTTTAATCGCTTTTAAGAATGCTTTTGCTCAAAATGGCGAAAGATTCACTATTTTGAGCAGTTTAACAGCTGCACCTCACAGCGCAGCCTCTGTCCTGTCATGCTGCCCCGCGGCCCCGGGTGCTTGCAAAGGTAACAACAGAAACAAAAATAAGCAGTGCTTATTTAAAAAAAAAAAAAAAAAAAATTCCCCCCCCCTTATAAGGCCAGGAACAGTCTATATATCCATTTTGATTCATCCAGTGCTTGAGAGAGATCCTGCCCAGCCAGCAGTTTGAGGTGGGCAGGCGGCCGGCCACCGGTTCTCAGAGCCAGGGCGAAGAAACGGGCCCGAGTCACCTGCAGCAGGTTTTGCTCAGAGCGACGTTGTCTGAAGGAGTGGAGAAAGGGAACTGGATAGTCAAATCCTGCACACAATCCTTCAGCCTTTAGCTATAAAATGGATGGGGAAGCGCTCTCCCAACACCAAGACAGACTGGGCCAAGGGCAGCGTTGATGCCACTGCAGCGAGGTGGTGGGCTCTGCCCCAGCTCCCAGGACAGCACGGCAGCCAGGCAATTCCTGTAGCTTCTTCATGTTTTGCAACGCTGGCTGTTTTTTTTTCTTCAGGTCTCATCCCCCAAACGCATGTGTGATAACCAAGCTTTCCACAAACATCATGCTCCCAAGAAAAGCCAGAGAACAACCAAAGCGTAACCTTGCAGTTCAAACCCACAATGTGCAGAAGAGGACTTGGAAGTGTGCTTTGGCCTTTACAAATTCTTTTCATTCTAAAGATGGAGGGGAAGACTGAAGCAAGTGTGGTTTTGCTACAATGATTCTCGACCAGAAAACCGGAGAGGTCTTTAGGCACCCAGGAGGGGACCCTGACACCCCACGAGTGGCTGTGCTCTTCGCTTGGCTGCATAGATTTGCATAGGGGAGATATCTATAGCTGCTTCTCCTCTGGCAGATGAAAACGACAAGTCTATCGCCTATGTCTGACACAAAGTAGAATCATCAATAACGGGATGTTACAGAAAACGTTGTCACTTCCGAGACAGTCTGAGCCCGACTCATTCTGATACCTCCAGCCAAGGGCAGCTGATACGACACTGGGATCCGGCCACCGAGACACCGTGCTGATCAGAGGGACATCACAGCGGTGAGGCTATTGATCCAGCTCGCTTTGTGGTCCCCGACTGATGTCTGACAGGAAGCGTTGCCTGCAAACCCATCCACCACAACACAGGAAACAAAAACATTAAAAGTGAAGCCAACGGGCAGAGCTGAGGGCAAGACTGCTACCAGTCGCTGCTCCCTGCTCGTGCCTGTGGGTAGCAGAGGTTGGGGACCACCAGCTCGGTCCTTCTGGGCAGCAGGGCTACATCTACATCCCCACATCCTTCCACCCCTCTGCATCTGCCTGACGGCTGCTAAAACAGTTAAACCACCCAACCCAGTATGGTTTCAAGTTATCACTTATCACATACAGCCCTCTCAGTGCTCCTTCTCTTTAATGGTTGCTTTCCTCAAAACATCACCCTATAAAAAATACTTAATTTGGCTAGGGGAGGGAGTCTGGTATTTTTTCTGGGGTTTTGGGGTTGTTTTTTTTTTCACCAAGCAAAATCACTTTGGCCTCATATAATTGGAAGGAGAGAAGGGAGGGGATAGGTGTGGTCCAGAGTCTTGAACTGCTGTTAAAGGCAGAAGAGGAGGGGCTGTATTTTCCTTATTCCATCTCAGAAGGGCCATGCTGTCTGTAAGGCCAGTGACTGGACGATTTGACTGTATGATGTTACTCTGTCAATGAAAAGGATGGACCACCACATGCACTTGCGTTCTTGCTGCTGCCACCAGGGTGCCCACCGAGTCTCCACTTCCAAACAGAATCTCCAGCCTCAGCGTGTCCCTTTCTTTGTATTATGAAAATGGCTATTAATATGATCATTATTGCTACTGGCACTTCAGTATGATGAGAAATTAAATACCTGGTTTAGTACTGAACCATGGTGTTAAGGTTTTTAATTAAAATTAATTAAAATTGAGTAAAAATCAAAGAAAATTTTGAAACAGTGTTGTCTGAAACTTTTAGAAAAGCAGGAGACTGTTCAGCTTTAATTTTCTTCAGCTTTCAGCCATTTCAATGTCATCGAATTTTTGCGTTTTTTGTGGATGAAACCTAGCCACTCCAGTTATGAGCTGTAAAGCTAAGTAAAATAAACAAGAAAAGTTTCACTTAGCCTTTATCTGTTGCCAAATCAGGCTGTGCTCTTTGCCTGAAGCACAGTTATATTACAGCAGAGATGCCCACGTAAGAAGGATTTTCTCATAACACCCATGGCCATCGCCATCACTTACGTCCTCAGACAAGATTCACTTTACTCATCTGGGATCACCTTGCTTTCTGTTTTGTCCAATCCTGGATTTTCCCTTCCTCCATCAAAGGCAAACCTGTGTTTGCACAGTGGCGTACATTTTGCATCAAGGGCAAGCAACAAGGACAGCAGAACAGCATCACTTTGCTGGAGGCCAGCTGCAAAGGCGCAGGGACCCCCACCACCCCTGCTGTCTTGCCAGGGACAAACATCGCCCAGGAGTGATTCCCCCTCCGCTGCCGGAGTCCTGCCCAGGGCACTGATATGCGTAGGACCACATCGTACTCATATCCTTGACTTCAGAGCTCACAGCGTGCCTTCCCCGGTTTCAGAAACACCCACTGAAGAACAAGTGCAGAAGGGTGATCCTGGCAGCATTTTTGGAGTCATTCCTGATTTACACCACCACTAACAGCTGATTTAGAGATTTGTATGGGAATGGCACTTTACTCCTGGTTGCATTTAGTCCAGTGTGACTGCTTTGGTGGTGACAAGGAGCAGGATTCGGGCCTGTATTATGGTGTCATTATTTTGATAGTGACTTCTGCTTAACAGACATTTTTTTCCTCTCTGCTGAGTGCAAGCCTCAAACTGAATCAAAAGCTATCCAGAAGTGCATTAAAATGCAAAACTATTTATACTTCATGGAAGGACCCTTTCCATGAGCATCTTTGATAGGCTACACAGATAGTTCTCATTCTATTTTACTAAAGACTCCATTACAGTAAGGGAAAAAAGGGGGATGGTTTAAATGATGTGGAAGCTGTTAAACATTTTCACCAGGTGTGTCAAAAATTCACATACAGAAAATGAAGTTGCAAAAAAGCAAAAAAAAACCACACACGCACCAAAAAATTCCTACAATCCAGTTTGCAGGCTACCAGTGCTGTTTCACATGTGCCCAGCCATCAAGTATGGGCAGAGCCTCTACTGTCCAGGCAATAACAACTTTTTCTTGAATCAGGTCTGAGTTTCCTCTGCCTATAGCCTATAGGCAGCACACCGGTATTGCTGTATAAGCTGGCAAAGAACAGCAACTGAGACCTCTATATCTCATTACACCCATGTAACCAGAATTATAAAGGGTGGATATTGCAGAAAGAAACCAAGAAACAGGAGACCTACGTGCACCCCGGTCTTACCTCTGCTCAACGACAGAGATTGTCCCATCACAGCCACGTCCAAAGTGTCACCATTGGCCCCATGGTTTGGACTTCTCCCTGGTTTGAGTTTCTTTCCCAGCAGTGTGGTCTGGGCATCACAGATGGACCCAGGCGCTCAGCATCCTGAGCACTGCACACCAGCACAGCTCAACGACACTGCCTCCAAAGGGGATGATGTGAAAAAGTTTATTGCTCAGTAATTAAAACTGAGCTCTCACCTGGCACGCAGCCAGGAGATAGAGCCAGGGAGGCTGCCGCAGAGGTTTAGCTTCCTTGGGGTGCAGCTGACGAGGGAAAGCACCCCCACCACCATGCAGCCTGCTGAGCCTGGTGCCTGGCGTCAGGGCTGCGGACCCAGGCACAGCCAGTGCCCATACCCAGCCCTGCAGGGGAAGCCGCCGGGGCACGACTGGGAACGAAAAACAGCTCCATGGACAAGCCCTGCTCACATGTGCACAGCATGGATGTAACCCAACAGCAGCGTAACCAGCGGAGAAACAGCAAAACAGTTGTCCCAGGGTTGCTTCAGAGAGAGAAGGGGAGCTGAACTCACTTTTACCTGCCTAGTAGGGAAAAGAAAATCCAACTGTAGTCTCTCTGCAATAAACAGCTTTACAGTTTGCTTCTGTTCCTTCGCTCTTTTCCTATTCTTTATAGACCTTGGTTCTCTTTTTTCTTGCTTTGACTGTCCAGGTTTTCCTCTCAGTGTAACCAGGTGTATAGCTATCCTGAAACCAATTTTTCCTCTCCCAGGAGAGAAGAAATATTAAAGCACAGATATTCCTCCCACAGTTCCTCTCTCCTCTCTACTTTCCACAGATTTCCATTTCCTCTAACCCTAATTTTGTTCTGCTGAAAAAGTCCCTCAAAACAACTAATCCTCCTGCCCTCCCACCTCCTGTTTCCCCATCCCTGCTCCTCCCCTGCTTCTGGTTTCTTCCCTTTCATCTGGTTTCTCTCCACCAGCTGCTCTCTCCATACACACAGCTCTCCCTTCTTTCCCAGCCTCGCTTCACCCCATCATCATTTTTTTACTTGTGGTAATTAGGCCCTCAGCAAACATCTTCTCTGCCTCCCTTCCCCCTTGCTCCCTTTCCATGACTTCGTAACTCCCTTGTCCTGGCATGTTCCCCTCTGGGGCTGCCTTTAATACCTTCCTGGGATAAAGAGGCCACCCAGCACTTCCAGAGGTCTGCGTGGGCTCTGGCAACCTGCATGAAAACACCCTCGCTCAGAAAGCTGATCCAGCCCCAGCCCCATGCTACGTGCGCATCTACCACCCTGCGCAGCTCAGCATCAGTGAGGAGCCACCATAATTACGATCTCTGCAACTGGGGCCCACCAATTAAGAGAAAGAGGTCAAATCATTACCAGCAGGTCAGCCCACCAACACCAGCTCCGCAAGCGCAGCCATGCCAGCTGCTTTCCTCCCCAGCTGTGCATGCAAACCCTGCGCTGCAGTCCCAAATCACAACCATCTGAGGTTGGACATGCACGGCCGGACTGCACCCGAAATGTCGGCTGCCGAGGTGCTGTGTGGTCCTCCCTGCGGAGGGGAACAGAGACATACGGGAGCATTTCATGTCAGAGCTGCTGTTCATGCCACTTGCCCTCAAGGACATAGGTTACAGCAGCAGCGTAACTTATAAACAGAGTCTTGCTCTGCATCCTAGTGGCCAGTTCCCAAGTCTCCAAATAGCTCAGGTTGCTGACAAATTGTATGATTCAGATGCCAAAAACCCCATATCTGGAATGGCTCTAGTCAAAAAGAGAGGAGAGGAGGGCTTGCAGCTCCTGAGGAACCCAGCCCATTGCTGGGAGAGGAGATGGAGGGAGAGATCAGAGTGGTTTTGCTCTGTACTTCTACACTTGGGCATGCTTTTGCCAAAGCTGGGCTGGAAGAAAGTTTCCCCTCCCAAAACCACCGTTGAGCTGCTTGTCCCAGAGGCATTTGTCCCAGCATGGGATCCCCAGGCAAATATTTCTGCAACTGTCAGAAAACAAAATGCCTGCAAAGAAAACGGGTCCAGCTCAGTATATTTTGTTTCAATATCACTGTCATCTTTCCTCCTGTTCATCCATGTTTGTCTGTACCATCAGAGCAACCAAAGCCCCACTGCTGGGCTAGACCCTGACTGTGCCAAACATAGAAAGACAAACTCTCTGGCACAAGAGCAATCATCTAGACAATTAGCTTGCTTTCTAAAATCGTTTGGAGCAAGAAAAGTAGATTTTTCTTAACTTTGAAAACATTGAGACATCACTTATCTGCCAGTAGCAGGAGTTCTCCAGTCATGCTGCTCATACACACGATCCACCTGCGGATGCGGGAGGCAAATGCAGGCACTTACAGCAAAGCTGGTTTTGGCCAGCACTGCCTGTAATACCCAGACTTTGCCTCTTTCCAGGCTGCCCATAAGGGCTATAGGGGGTAGCAGGTACGTCTCTTACAGGAGCTAGCTGAGGAACTGAGTGCTGGGACACGTAAATACATGGTCAACTCCACCGACGTGACACCCACAGCACAGTTTTGCTGAGAACAGCCTCAGCAGACACACACCTTCAGGGACTCACTGCTGCAAGTACCAGGCTGCATAGATGCTTTGGAAGATTTGCCCCAGCCCATCAGAGACCCTCCTCAAACCATGAGAAGCTCACATGGAACCAGTGGGACCAAGGACCAGAGAAGGGGTCTGCTGAACATAGATGAGAGCTGGCGTGGGGACACTACTGTCCCTCCCCAGCCCTGCAGGGCCTTTCTGAGGACAACAAGCCTCCACAGATGCATCTCTGTGCTGCAGCTCTCCCAGCTTGGATGATCACCCGCTTGGGATGTGTTTGACCCCACACGAACTTTCTCCCTCCTCCCCCTGCCAACTGCAAATGTGTCACTGAGAGACATTGCCAGATCCAACCCCAGCGAGAAGTTAGGTGCTTTTTATTGCAAAATTGACAAAAATGAGGCAGTTTGCACATGAAACTCTCTCAAAAAATATTTTGGCAGGGATGAAGTTGTTTGTATTTTTTTGCATCACCAAACCAAAGTATTTTATTTTAAAATTCTTTAAAAAGTTTCCATTCTTTCTTTCTCTCTCTCTCCCCCGCCCCCCCTTTGATTTAAAAGCTGCGTTAGCAAATGCCATGATGCAGCAGCCATGCCGTAAGCTCGCAGACAGCCTCCTCATTAACCTCACAGCACAGGCAGGCGAATGAATACTAGAGGACTCCTTTAAACTGCTCTCTGCTTTTCCCTTTGCCTCCCACTCTCTGCTCCCCGGGACGCAGCTTCCCCTGGGTCTGCTGAGCAAACACAGCCTATCTCCTCTTCCACAAATACTGCACTTCTGAATGCGGCAGGGATAAACCCCCCAGGCTCGGGCTGCACCCCTTCAGCTGCCTCTGGGTTCACAGAGGCTGAGGGCCATCCCAGCTCTTCCCCAGGTCAGGGCCAGTGGTCCATGCCACAGCAGAGCTTGGCCTGGGCTGGGTTACCCAAGCACATTGACAGTCCCCTGGGGTCTGTGTCCCTGCCCACCTAAAATATTGTTCCTTTGCCAGTATTTGCCAGCTGCAGTGTGGAACGAGCATGCTCATCTCCAGCCATGGCTTCACCCTCACCCTTGCCAGCTGTGAACACCAGCAGGTCACCCACAACACAAAATTGGTCCAGGTCAGGTACAAGTGCTGGGAGACTGAGTTACCACCAGCGCTGCCCTTAGCTGGGTGCTACGTGCCAGGGCCGTGCCAGCGGTAGGAAGACGGGTAGTCTCCAATGAACCATGCAGTTGGAGCAGCCCTGACAAACACTATCTGATCTTGCATTAGCCAGCCGATACAGTTTACTTGTCAGAATGTTTTAAGCCAATTCAGAGATGCAGCAGGAACTTGTGCTGCACCAAGGCTCTGCAGCAAGGGGGTTATGACAGCAGTGATCCAGCCTCCAAGAGCAGGTATTCACTGCACCAGCAGATCAAGCTCATGATGTTCTTCTCTCTTGTCCAGCTTCAACATGAGGAGCTGGACAAATCTGCATCATGGCGTGAAGCAAAAAAGCAGCAGCACATTTTAACTGTGCTTGTTGATAAACAGTAGCAACAGCCCCAGCCAGCCAAAAAGGGAGAATTTTAAGGCAGTGACTCTCTTCAGACAGGATTAACACCACATATTCTGGAGATGAGGTACTGTTGTAGGAGGAAGCACTAGGGACAACATCAGCAGCGCTTTCCACTTAACAGCAGTGATTCATCCAAGAAAGTTAACTTAGTAAAGTTTTTTCCGGAAAACAGAACAAGGTTTGTCCCTGCAATTATAAAAAAAAGTCTTCATTCAAAAAAGAGTTGTTTCTAAATTTTCCATTGAGCATCAAGCAGTTTCCTTGGCCACTCTTCCCAGGAAAACCTTTAGAAATGTTGAGGGGGAGGAAGGAGGGATGACAGGAGAAGGCTGTTCAAGGATGCCTGCAAGTTAATAAACAAAAATCAGTGTGGAATGCTGTTCCATGACAAAAATTTGATCATCTGATTTTTCTAAGGATTCCACACTACATTTTTACTTTATCAATTTTTAAGAAATTTGGGCATATTTCCAGGCAGCTGTAGTGTTAGCTTTACAGGCTCTCTCCGTGAGCCAGGCCTAAACTTCCCCACCTCTGGCATGGAAATTGCTCTTGAGGAGATGCAGGCAAGGCACAGCTTCCCCTCCCATCCCCATGGCCAACGCTGGGCAAGGGGCTGGTAGCACATTTAGGGCTCCGAGAGCCATAGCTGACTTGCAGCAAGTATTGCCCAGGAGGGTCTCAGGGCTGGAAGCTCCAAAGCTCAGGTCAGCAGTGCAAGAACCAGGCATGGAGAGGTGACTCATC
Source organism: Cariama cristata (assembly GCF_000690535.1). Lineage (NCBI taxonomy): Eukaryota > Metazoa > Chordata > Aves > Cariamiformes > Cariamidae > Cariama > Cariama cristata. The sequence continues at coordinate 21,192 of NW_009616010.1, forward strand.
CCAGTCCTCGTGGAACAAGGACAACCCCTGGTTCCTGCAACACCAGCCCTGCAAGAGATGAACTTTTAAGAGTGCTTGTCTTCTTTGCTGCACCATGAAAAGCAAAAAAATCATTTAATGTGTATTTCCTGAAGCTTTTAAAACACTTGCTCCCTGCTGTGCTCTGCCAAGTGCTGCCTGAGCCCTGACAGTGTTTGGAGTAGAGGAACAGGACAGACACATGGAGTTAGAGTCACCGCTGTCAACTCACCACTGACATGGGCTTCCCATTCTAACAGCAGGCAACAGCGAGCACTGAGCACAAAAGCAGGCCTTTTAAATCCAACTCCTAAAACCTGACAGGCTGCATCCTGGTTCATCAGGGGGAACCTGGGCGGAGGGTGAATACCCCGCATCAGCTTAGATCAATCACCTCATGGCCTGGTGGTTTTCTCCTTGCCTCTCTGTGCTGCTCTGCAAAGGAGCTGGGCATATTTGTAACCAAATGGTCCCCACAGCTCCACATGTTGCCAGCCCCTCATGCTTCCTAACTGTGGGAGCCCACTCAGGCTGCTGACATGGCCCTGTGGCCCCTGGGGACAGCTCTGTCCCAAGGGGCTGCTGAGGAGGACGGATACCCAAATGCTCCCCAGGTTACACTGGCAGCCCCATGGAGGTAAGAATGGGAGAGTGAGGAGTCAAAGCTGGAGGTGGAAACATGCTTGGGGAAAGGACCAGGCTTCCCATGGTGGGTCTGGTTCATTACATCCCCTCCAGCTCTCCACACAGCTGGTGCAAACCCAAGGGAAGGCAATGTTTGCTCCTCATCCATCCCCTTCAGCACCTGCACGCCCATCACTTGCCACCAACACGCTGACCCCCCCACACACGCCCCTTGCCACCACACTGAACCCCCACTGAAACATCACCTGTTGGGCTGGCTTCCTCTGCCACCTACAGCCTTTGAGCATCCAACAACCACAGGGCTGTGGGCATGGCAGGCACCCGCCACACCTTCTGCCGCCCACCTTCCTCCACTTACCCTGTCCCTATGGCTTTTGGGCTGAGGACTATCCTGCCCAGCACCTTCAATACTAAACATTGGCAGATAACAAAAAAAATTATGCGCCCCTGCCACTGGCAGGCATCTGTCATAGGCTGGGGTTTTTGAAAGGGTGGAAATGCATTTTCAGGGCTTTTTATGCCTTTGTGAGCTTACACTACGAAAAGAAAAAGAGGATTCAAGTGCCCTATTTCCACAATCAGCAGTAAAATGTTACATACCTACAAAGCTGAACCTGAGATTATAAAGTAAGACTAAGTTGAAATTTAGTACTTTCGCCTTAATTCAAGAGGTTGCATTTTCAGCAGAACCTTAATTACTTCTTCCAGCTGTAGGTCTTAAATAAGCCTGTTTGTCCAAAGCTCACAGGTTGGGTTGAAGTGGAAATTTCTGCATAGCCAAATTTGGAGCAGACGAAATTAAAGAAAAATAAACCACAGAAGAAAAAAATGACATAATGTACTGAACTGGAATTAATTTTGCTTTCTTGCCAGCCTTCTGGAAAGAGTCACTGAGTCCCACATGCCTGTGCCCAAGGTGTTGGGCAGGAGGACAGGAGAGCTACTACAGTGTTAATGCAGTGAGGACCATCTACCAAAAGCTGAAGAAAACCTAGAAAAACTGAACTCAAACTTCATTGGGTCACTCCTCAGTACAGCTGCATTTTATCATCTCCCAAGGTCAGTTTTCCTGCAAGACAATGTCAAAGTCAGCAATTCGCTTTTTTTTTTATTGGTGTGCCACCTTGCAGCAGGTTCCACATTAAATTTAATGGGTGCAATTTCCAGCAGGGCAGGTGGCTGTTGTAGTGTGTCACCTCCCCTCAGGGAGCCCTTAGCCCTGGCTGTGGCTACCCCAGGAACCAGCTTGGGCTCAAGAGGTATTTGGCCACCAAGAGCTGTGGAGGGGTGTAGGGTCCCACAGGCCCCCCAGCACTACTCACACAGCGCCACAGCCTTCCCTGGGGACAGCAGTCAGCCCAGCACGAACAGCCCACAGCAGCAGCTTTGACGGAACAGCAAGAACGACAAAGCCAAGAGACACTGTTGGAGCGAGGATTAGAGCCTACTGCCAAAGCACAGCCCCCTGAAATTTGTATGGAGAGTTGGCCTTGAACCCCAGAATGACATTTGGAGCAGATCAAGACTCCCTTGGATCATCTTGCTCCCCACTTTTTCCCTGTGGACAAGGGATGTGTTGCTCAGCCACCATAGCAGTTGGGACATAAAGCATTTGGGACAGCATTTGGCCCTGGAAGAAGAGAACCCTCTGCAGAGGAAGGGGCATGGGAGTGATCAGCCTGCAGCCACAAGCCATATTTGAAGGTGTATGCACTTTATAGCCACACCGCACAGCTGCTGGCCCACTGCCACAGCTGCTTACCAAGTCTGCCCTCGCTGTTGGCAAAGCCCAGAGCTTGTCTTCGATGAAGGCACCCCATCACCCTCACCTCTCTGCCCAGCCAGCCCTGTGCACCCCCAATCCTCCACCCCACAGCTGGGCTGGTCACACCTGGAACATCTCCTTGCCTCTATCCCCCTCTGAGCCCATTCCTGCAGGTTTTGCTGTGCCTGATTGTGTGTAACAAAGCCCAGATCATCAGCTAACCTCCACACACTTAAAAAGCAAAAAGAAAAGAAAGCAAAACACACAATGAAACTCAGTTTTCACAGCTTTCTGGGCCCTTGGCAGAAGGCAGACTGCATCACACGCGTTCTCAAAACTGAGCGGTGTGACGTTATAACAAACCTTACCCACCCAGACCGGGGAAGGAAGCTGACTCTCTCTTTTATATTCAATATATTGAGTAAAATACAATCCCCAAGACCCTATGAAAACAAAGTGCCCCCTGCACCCACCTCCCCCCAGCCCCAGAGGAGGACAAGAGAACAGAGAACTCATGACAGGTGCTGTCACCTCCCGCCGCACTGGGCAGTGCTCAAAGCACAGAGCAACCGGCCTTGATATCTCCAGGGAAGAGAAAGATGTGTTGAGAGCAGGCTCCGCTACTCGCAGCAGGAACGCGTACTTGTGCGTGTCATCCATCCCCCCACCCACGCATTTTCTTTGCCATTTCAGAAGTGCTCAGTGTTACTTTGGGCTTTCCCCCCCCCGACCTTTTCCATGACATTCAAGTTCTTTCCTGCCTC
>NW_009616011.1:0-540 GCF_000690535.1 Cariama cristata
AAAGACCACCCTGGCAAAGATGCTCTGGTCGCTGAGCACCAGCCTCCACTCTGGCTCCTGATGCAGGAATCGCTGCAGCAGCCTTGTGGCTGTGGGTGGCCATGGTATGCGGGAGAGCAGGGGTAGGGCAGGGAGGGCAGGAGAGCAAAGACTCCCTGTGCCGGGCTTAGCCATTCTCTTTTCCCACAGACGATGGGTTGGCAACCCTCCAGGCCTGGAAAGCTCTGCCATGCCCCCACCAGCCCCATCCATGGCAGGGAGGGTGTTGGGAGCTGTCACCCCAGCTCCTGACCAAGGCCAAGCCAGTGCCTTGCCCAACGTGGCTCAACTGAGTGCCTTGCTCACCGTCTGACATCCTTCCGAGAGCTTGATGAGACCCGCAAGCACCAGTGACTGAATCCCAGGGTGGGAATCCCTCAGGTACCTCTGCAGGATTTCCAGGCAGGGAACACTCAGCTGTCGAGAGATGATGCAGCTTTCAACCTGGAACAAAGACAGCGGTGAGAGAGAGGCAGAGCCTGCGTGGCTCCTGCCCCCCCA
>NW_009616012.1:0-43695 GCF_000690535.1 Cariama cristata
GGCCGGGACGGAGAGACGCGGCCCGTGGGTGCCCCGTCCTACGCAGGGGACCAGGACAGGTTCTCGGTCGCCCTCCTTCTCGGGGCGGCTGGACAGGAGCTGGCCCCGGTCCCCCGCCTTTGTATGGAGCAAGAGCCGTTGTAGGCGCCCCCAGAGCAGGATCGCGGGCAGCCCGCAGAAGTTTACAGCAGCCTGACGCCCTAGGCGGACAGATACGTTTGTTCATAAAGAAAGAAACTCTGAGGTAAGTAGGCTTGAGCAGTTTCAGCCGTGGAAATGAAACTTACCACGAGGTTCCTGTAAGTGAGTGAACTTTCTGGCTAGCAGAACTGAAGGGAAAGTTAGTCCAAAACTCTCCCATAGTAGATGAATTTAAACTATGTACACAGTCTGCAGTGAGCGAAGTGGCAAGAGCTGCTTTTACTTGGGGAGCTGTTTCTCCTGCATCTTACACAGACAGGCCTGACAGGATTTGGCAGCACAGTGCCAGGAAGGGTAAATGTGCAGCAAAAGTCCCATTGCTTTGCTGCACCATGTATTGCCTGTGCTATTGGGCATCTCTGGGAGAGGGTCATCTTTTACATCTGTCACAGAAGATATTCTTGTTTTGGCCCTGATGAAATAGGACAGGGAATAAAGCTTCAACCACAGTGACCAATCCTGAAACAAAGAGAAGATGGTTTAGAGGAACTGGGGCAGGATAGTGCTTATGCAGGAGGACTATGCGTAGATGAGAGTGGGTATGGACCAATATGACAAAAATAACTGTGCATTGAAACTAATGTTTTAATCCATTCAAGCCAACTATGTATGTCGGATTTAAATTAAATCAGAATGGCTTGATTTTTGACCTTCACACTTCAGAACTTAAAAGCACAGGAATTTGTGAATCATCTACACACCAGTTCTCAAAGTCACCTGAATGTTATGACCAGGACACTGTTGACTGATTTCACTCCCAACTTGCTTTTTGCAAGTTAAAAATTCTCTCAAATGTTATTCTGCCAGTCCTGCTCCATTTGATGTAAAACAACAGAAAAAAGCAAAGAAAAATATGAAATAACATCTAACTATAAATCTGACAAACATGCGGTAGAGTAGACTCAAAATACTACTTCAGTTACTTAAAAGGAACATTAGATTTAGTTTTTGTTGCTGGTAATTCAGCCTTCTAGCCCAGACAGTGAGTGCCCAAAAATACGTACCAAGACAGTTAGATCACTCTTATTTCCAGTTTCAAAGAACAGGACAGCTCTGATTGGTTAACAGTAATGATGCCCAGTGCCTTGTAACTTTTGTAGATTAGCCAGCTCATCCACCTACAGAGCTATTTAATTACTGTCCATTTTTCAATATATCCCACCTATGTGTGCAGGATACCCACCCTCCTCTCTTTGTTGTGGCCTGTGAGCCCTTTAAATCTAGAAGTCTAGGAGTTAACATCCCTGGGCTGAATCCTAGCACTTTTGCTTAGCTTTCTCACAGAGAAGGCAAGCCAATTTAGTCCTTAGATGTCATACACAGCCTCTTACCTACCTTTTTCTCTCCCTTTTGTGTCCTCCTTCCTTTAAAAAAAAAACACAAAAAAAAAGTGAAGTAACATATTCCTCACCTTTCACAGCTTCACTGTCCCTTAGAGAAGTCTGTTTTCACGGGACCCCAAATCAACATCTGTAGAATTGCAATGATAGGTACCTGTGGGTTACATCACAGTTTATTTCTTATGCAAGCCTGATACTGCATTCAGAAACATGTTACAATGGTGCAAGGAGGCCCCAACACTTAACTTCAGAACTCCACTGCCCACTTCCAGCTACCTGGTGTACTGTTAGATATATTATTAAATTGTTGCAACAGAGTTTTCCTCCTGAGATGCTCCTGCTCTCCTCACTCTTGTACAACCACTGTCTATAGGCCCTGCTCAATAGTAATATTGGTAAATACACACTTTTTAAAAATGAGCTCCAGATTTTGGAACTCTAGTGCAATACAGTGAGTATATTTTGTGTTGCTGCCGTATGCATTTCTGCAGGTCTGTTCACCGATTCCTGAGGAACATCTTACTACATTTTCATAAAGAGGTCATGATACATGAAAATCCAGATAAAGACATGCAGTAATATCCAGTAAGGCCCAAAAGACAACTTTAAGTTGGTGGTAAGTACAGAGCATTCCAATAAGACCATGTTGTTTAAACCTCCCCATTTCTACATGTTTTGTTTTGACATAGCCACTACAATATTTAATAGAACGGGCCATAAAACTATAGTTCCCTACTGGGTAAATTAAGTCAGCTTCCCCAGCACATCTCAGAGCCTCGGATGACTTTACCTATTTGGATAACAAAGTGATTTTTCCAGTTACTGGAAAAAGCACATTGTTGCTGAAATACAGTTCTTAAGAACACGGCACAGTTTGTAAATTCTCCCTGGCAAAAAAGACAGATAAAACTAAGGGAAAGTTGAGTGCAAAGATGCATTAGGTTACTTTTTGACTGATGTCCTCTTATTTGAAGAGGATCTGCTGCAAAATTCCACAAAACTATCTTCTGTAGAAGAACTGTGATAAATCCATGCATGCTTATAGAGCTACATATATTGTTTCAGAGAGAAGTATCATCATGTCCTAACTTCAGGACTTATGATCTCAGTACTTGACACCAACTCCTTCAATACAAGGTTGAATTGTTCTATGAGTTTCAAAGCCTGCACATGCAAGAAGCTTGTAACAAATCAGTTTTTAAAAGGGTTTAGACATCAGTATTAGGGTTCTGGCATAAGGCAAAACACACTTAGTCCTGTAACATCAATGCTGCCTTTGGAATGTTACTTAAGAGCTCAGTAGCCACTGCTCGTGCTGTAGCAAGCTGTAAAACTACAGCTCCCAGCACTACCAGAGTAAGTCAGTCCCTGACTGAACACAATTCTAGGGATTCTGCAGAATCTACCCTCTTTACAGCCAAGAACTAGGTATGTTGTTGTCTTAACAGCCAGCATTCTGGTTAGGAGGCACAGTAATATTTGATGGCATTATAGATCCCATGCCAAAATAAGCCAGCCAGTAATGGTTCCACAGTCTGTGAGCCCTACCTATCTAAATAATAAGTGTTGACCATCTGTAGGACCAAAATCTGAGCATTTACTTCCCCAGGAGTAGGGCTGATGACCTCATCATGGTGAATCTCCACCAGAAAAAAAGAAACAACTCACATTATAGGGACAAAGTATCTTTCCCAGATTAACAGGGCCTAGGCCCATATTCTACCAACATCATCAGCAATCTCCTGTTCCTGAAACAATAAAGTCCTGTGACTCACCAGTTCTGCAGGTTAAACACAGGTGCTTCAGAATTGTAGACCTCTTCATCACAAACAAAACAAGTAAAAACCTCTCTACTTTTGCACCCTCCTCTGCTGCATCTCAGGACATTGCCAAACCCTTTTTCCCCAAGAAAGAACTCTTTAATAGTGTCCACCTGTAAAAGACAACCCCTTACCTTCAGCTGGGATCAATTTTGAATTAGTCTTGTGAGAATCAGCTGTGTGAACTCTGGGCTCAGACCTATCCCTGGCGTCCCCTTTTTTTTTTTTAACAGCGCAAACTGTTCTCCATGGTTGGTTGTTCATTTTCCAGAAGTTTGATGGTTTGTACAGCCTATTACAATTTTTCCTAAGAAGAGTAAGAGATGTATGCTTCTTCCCATCCTTTCCCCAAGAGAATAAAAAAATACTTTTGCATGTGAGATTGTACATCAAATTATAAATAAATATAGTTGTATGTGGAAGACTTTTAACATTTATCAGCAACCTGCACCTAACTTTGTTACAGAGTTGGGCCTTAAGGGCTCATGTGTGCTCTCACAAACTTTACATTGTAGCGTTTCAACTGGGAAAATGAGTACAGCTCTGTTCCACCTTTTAGTAAGAAAAAGCTGATTATTTCAGTCATTCATTAAAGCATGTTTTCTTTTAGTGAAAAAACCCAGACATTTAAAAAAAATACAGGTCTTAAATTACAAAATATTGGATAACTATGAAAATTGAATGTATGAAAATCAACATTAACAACCTAATTCATTTCTTAAAAATTAGATTTCACAAACATAATACAGTATTCAATATATTTCCAGGAGAAAGCTTGCTTATTTCTTTCAGCTGGGCAGTGCATTACAGTGTAACAGCCTCTGGATAGGTTGCTGTCTCTAGAATCCACAGCAACAGCTTAGACAGAAGCCATGGGCCAGGGAGAAATGCTATTTGCATCCTGAGGATATCCATTTTCACTAACTGTTTATACCAAGTGGAATGGTTTCAAGGGGTGAGAGCAAGAGAAACATACTTCAGACTGGCCAGCAGCATCAGTACCTATGACACTTACATGGGCTGTGAAAATCTTGTATTTCGTCCCTGCACCTGAACCTGTGCAACACAGAGCTAAACCTGTGGTGCTTGCAAGGCTCACAGGCTTTCTGAAGGTAAAAAAATTGCCATTCCTACTCAGCCTAAGGATCTGGTGGTGGTGGATTGTAACTACTCGGAGCACTCGTGCAGGATCTGGTTTTAGTAATAAGGTAGAAAGCCACAGATGAACAGATTTTGCCTTTGCCTGTGTTAGGAGGCATGCCTCAAAAACCAGCAGTTTTTCACCTCAGGGATAACTGAAAATGAGTTTCACTGTTAGACATTTGTTCTGTAGAGATGTTGTCCTAGGTTTGGTCTGGCAGAAGGTGCAGTGGGCATACTCATTGATTCCGTTGCTGTGAATTGGCTATGCAATATCACTGACTGTCACAAACTTACAGAGGAGTTTATGAAATTGTTGTTTTTCTTAAATTCTTACCTACTAGAGGCAGATGAAGAGAGACTACAAGGTAAGCAAAGGTTTCCATCCTTTATGGTTTTGGCAAATACTTGAAAATGGGCTTCATGTATCTATCTCAGGACCCAGAAGCAAATCAAAATCAGGCTGCATATAATACAAAGTCGTATGCCACTTGACTGGTGCACAGACTGTGTTAGAAGAATAATAAGACAGCAAGTTTCACAGTAAATGTTTATTGGTTTATTGGCATTGTTGTTAACCTTTTGGATAGTGAGAATGGGTTAAGTATACCAGTTTTACCTGAAAATGACTGACATTTTAGAGGTCATGCGCTGTATTAATGCTTACATGTTAATTAGGATTTTTGTTTGTTTGTTTGTTTTTCTAGGGTAAAACACTGGATTTTTGTTAGAAATTCTGCAAGAGTGATACTATAAGTAAAGATGTCATACTTAATGAAAAGAGTTAAATGTTGCAGTCCTGTGAATCAGATGCACAAAGTGTCAGGAACTCTGTTTAAAGCACACATATTAAAGAACATACTGGGCATCAATGAACAGCAGTTCAAAATTTCACGTACATCATCTCAACTTAGTTCTGAAGAGGCAAACTCTTATCATTATGTCATTGTTGGAGCTGGATCAGCAGGGTGCGTATTAGCTAACAGGTTGACTGAAGACCCTCTCAGTACTGTACTACTTTTGGAAGCAGGCCCTAAAGACACCCTTCTAGGTAGTAAAAGACTGATGTGGAAGATTCATATGCCTGCTGCATTAACATACAACCTCTGCGATGAGAAATATAACTGGTATTACCACACAACATCACAAAAGCATATGGATAACCGAATTATGTACTGGCCCCGTGGAAGAGTGTGGGGTGGCTCCTCTTCTCTCAATGCTATGGTATACATTCGTGGGCATGCAGAAGATTATAATCGATGGAGCCGGGAAGGGGCTATAGGATGGGACTATGAACATTGCTTGCCCTACTTTAAGAAGGCACAGACGCATGAACTGGGGCCAGATCAGTACAGAGGCGGCAATGGACCCCTATATGTGACAAGGGGGAAAACAAACCATCCTCTTCATCATGCATTCCTGGAGGCAACCCAGCAAGCTGGGTATCCCTTCACAGATGACATGAATGGCTATCAGCAAGAAGGATTTGGCTGGATGGACATGACTGTACACCAAGGTAAATCATAAACAGGTCCTTAAATAATTTGTATTTCTGACCCACCAGTGGTACTTCTGAAAGCATTTTGGAATATGGACATATAATCTGCACTGAATGCCATTTGGTTGTTTAGATTCCTGAGCAGCTATGGCACTCTATATTTACGGCCCGTTCATTTCACAGCAGCTTTCTATCAGTCTGGTGTGTATTTCATTGAAAATTGCAAGTCTTGGTTCATAGTTAAATTTGGGAAGGAGAGTAGGTTTTCAAAATGTGATTGTGAAATTTGTCATGTTAAAATAAAATCTTTAATTATTACATCAAATCACATTTGCTTTGAACTCGATAAACTCTATGAATGTTTTCCCTCTGTAAATAGCCTGATGGTTCTTGGCCAAAATCTTGTAGAATACTGAGCATGACTATTTTGATGTTTAATATAAATATACATTGTAGGTCAAAGATGGAGCACAGCTAGTGCTTACCTTCGCCCAGCCATATCACGCCCAAATTTGTCAGTTGCAGAGAAGACACTTGTAACAAAAATCTTGTTTCAAGGAACAAAATCCATTGGTGTTGAGTATGTGAAAAATGGGCGAAGGAAAAAGGTAAGAGATTTTTATTTTCCAGTATGAAAGGTATGAGTCAAAGCAAAATTAAATTATTTTAAAACCAAACTTTTCTTAAAAGTGGCACTTTACTATGCAAAATGTCTGCTTTTCAGCTGCTATGTTGTCTCTTCCAGTGTAAGATTCCTTGTCAGTTATTTTACAGTAGGTGATATTTCAGCTGTATCGATTTAGTGATTAACATCACTGCTATATTTCCATCTCTCAGTACTAAGGGGACAAGCCATAACTTGATGCTATGCAAGAGTGTTCTGTAAGGTTTCTGGCTGGAACCTATGGTGCAATCATGTACTGTCTCAGCGTACTGACTAGTGTGCCGAAATGCTGATGTTTCTGAAAAACAATTCTGAAAATGCCGTTCAGGCACAGGAAAATCGGTAAAAGCTAGGTACTGAAATCTGAATGACTCAAGGGCTAAATAATGAGTCATTCACTTCTGCTTTGCCATTATGTATTGAGTTTTGGGGGAGTAATGATGAAACATAATGATGAAATGTGCCTTCGGGTTTGTGGAATTAATATTTTTCAGACTCAGTGCAACTTCCACTGAACATGTGATCATGTGGAAGGAAGCTTGAATTGCCATTACAACTTAACTCTGTGGATAAACAGTTCATTTTATGCAGCTTTCAATCCATTGACTTCTATAAGATCTAAAACATTCTCATTTCCCGTAACTCTTTACTATTACAGCTGATTATGGAGTACCTAACTAGGAAATTGCCTAAAAGGGATTTGTATGTTAATAACTTAAGATACTTAGCCACAAACAATTATAAAAGAATTAAAAACTGTAATAGTAATATCCTAAAGAAAGCAGAGTACAGATTTTGATGGTTTGAGTTCAGTAAGGCTTACAAAACTCAACAGACAAGTGTTCTGTGATTGAACACCTGCTGAAAATTAAAATGCAATATAAATAATTTTCTAATGCACCGAACAAATCTGTTGTTTTCTGAGTGGATTGGTAATGATAATAATTTTAACAATGTGAAACAAAAGTTGTGGAAAATTTAATTGATTTCATGAGCTACTAAATGTCTGTGAAAACAGTGTCTCTACTTGCTGTTCTTGTGTCATTATCAAGATGAATTTTGTTGAAGTCTTGGAAAGCTAATTACATATGATCAAAGACTTTCTGAGTACTGGACCACTTTACAAAATTCTTTAATTGCTATGAATTTTCATACATATTAATACATACTGAATGGTATATATTTATAGCATATATAATAAAAAGTACACCTTCAAAGTATTTCCCTTCCTGGAAAATTTTATACTTGTCAGGATGGAAGAGCTAATAATTTTATTACATTATGAACATCAAGATGAAACACTTGATTACATTAAAGTGGTTTTGTTTTTACAGTCTATTTTAGGCAGGATCTCTTCTACGTCAGTCATCAGTAAAGTGGAAAGAACATCAAAACCTGATTCAAGCATGATTCAAAAGCCTATTCATCAAGCCAGTGACTTAATTGTTATTTCAGTAGACTCTGTAGTCCCAGAGAGCTCCCAGAGGCAGAAAGCCCTCTGACAAAAGTAGGGAAGGTAGACTGGACATTCCTGGAGTTTCTGAGTTCAGAATTAAGCAGAAAAGTGTATTTAAAGGGGCAAAATGTTTGTAATGTATCATAGACTAAATAATCCATACAAAAATGTTTCAAAGTCAGTTTTTCCTCTTCTCTTGTTAGCTTTAAGCCCAATGAAATACTGTTTATGGGCTAGGAATAACTACAGTGCTGACTTTGCAGTAAGCTTAGACTGAACAAGCATCATTTGAACACTACCTGGAACAAACTGGCACCAGTTCTGTGCATACCACAGAAAATATAAGTAAGTTATATTTGTATAACATGCAAAATACAGATCTAGGTATTGATTCAGCAGTCACAGATATACTGTGTATTAGTCTTGACTAATGATTGCCTAGAGCAAAACAGTAATGAACAAAAAATATCAGCACTGGCTGTCCGTTGGCAATATCAGATAAATAGTGTGGAAACAATTTATCAAAATTTATCTTCTTACTACACTTTGATCTTACTACTAGCAACAATCTCATTCACCATCATTCTGTATAGCTGAGGTGTCTTTCAAAAAGGACAGGATTACTACAATTTACTATGCACTCCATGCTAATCTGTTAACACTTCACTATACTACAGGAAAAAATAGCACTTTTTAATGTTGCTTTAGAAGCTAAATGTCTCATCTAAAATAAAACCAAGCAGCTACACATGATAGCACCTTACATTCTATGAGAGCAGAGAATGTAGATGAGCAATACCAGATATGTTGAACCCTTGTGGGTTTTGCTTGCTAATGAGAGGAAGTTCAGGAGCATAATTGTGTGCCTCGTCAATTTTTTGCTCTCTGTGGCCACACTGACACATTAGAATTCACAGATAAAAGTTATGGTATTTTGCAAATATGTATTGCTTTAAAACACCGGACTAGCTTAGGTAGTATTAGAATTTGCACTAAATACAAATTGTTGCTTACTTTTTGTTTCTTCTGTGGTGCAGTTGTTCTTTCTTAAGGACAGGTGAATCTTTTTTTTTCTAATGTGCAAGACTTACTACCCAATTTGTAATCAACTACCTAACAGTGCATATAAAAAGGATATCATATTTCAACAGGCAACAGACGGGCCACTAGGGAGGATGGAGTGCATCCAGTGTGTGTGTGTGTGCGCGCATGTGTTCATGAGCCATCTCACTGGAATAGAAAGGGATAGTTTGAACAAGGTTGGGTTCACTCACATCATCCTTTTTCAAAGAGTAAAGGGAAGAGGAGGAGGATATCAATATTGTCTTAGTCCACACAGTTTTCTCTTTTAAGGGTGAAAAGCACTAAGGGGGATACTTCTGATCCTAAATTTAAGACATGTGGCAACAGGGAAGAGGTAGCCCCCAGATACAAATGCCACAGAGAAGGATTTTGATATTGCTAAGTGAGCATTTTTTGGGGCAGAAATCCTTGGAAAGACAATGTGCCAAAAATAGTTTCAGAGAAGGTTCTAGTAAAAGAGCTATCCAGCACAGAAAACAGAGTCAAAGGCAGGGGAATAGTTTAGCAGCCTATATCATGACCAGTTCAGGGCTCAGCCTCAAACTGTTTGATGAAAAGTCTGTCCGCAAAACAGAATTATATATATGCCTGCAGTCAGTTTTCTCAGTAGTCCTTTAGTGGTTGAGGGGCTTCTGAGGACTACAGCGAACTAAGAAACCAAACATTAGTCTTGGTTGAATTAAGAAAATAAGCTCTTGAGAATTTTTGGGCTAGCATTTCTCTAAATTCAAAATCTTCCTTAGGAGTTTCAGTTTTAATTTTCAAACTGTTACGGAAAATGAAAGAGACGCTTAGCTGACTGATCTGAGTGCCATAGGTACTTTTTTCCTGGCAAGCAGCGCAGGAATTTATTGGCAGCCGTGGTCCTGGCTGAGCTGAATGTTTGTGTGCTGTACCATTTGGACAGATTGTAAACATGGGAATAAGTACAGAAATGATCAGGGTGAAAGCCTGATCATTTCTCTCTGCAGAAACTTCTGACAAGATAGGAATACACTGAGAATGAGAAAAGTGTGAGGGAAGGGTGTCTGACCTGGATCAGAATACCATATGTGAACAGAAGCTCTTGACATGTTGCTTGCATTCAGGTGAGGCTTAATAATGTTAGGACTTTTGTGTTCATTTCCTTTTAGGCTTTTGCCAGTAAAGAAGTTATTTTAAGTGGAGGTGCCATAAATTCTCCACAGCTGCTTATGTTGTCTGGGATTGGCAATGCGGATGATCTAAAAAAACTGGGGATCCCTGTTGTTTGCCATCTTCCTGGTAATTTTATTATTTTTCTTAACCTTACTTCTTCCTGTGTATGCAATTCAAAGATCATTAGATGAAAGGAATCCATGAAATTCAGTTGTCTTCATGTCAGGTTGTGTGAACTGAAGCGTAAGTGTTACAAATGAGTGGAAACACGCATAGATTTTAGAACTAAACAATAAACTCCTACACTTTCTTCACTACCTTTGATAGTGAAAAATGCCTTTCTGAAAAATGCCACTGAGTACTTTAAAAGTACAGCAGCATAGTTATTGTTTACAATCTTGAATGAGTTTTGATCCACAACAGATTGTATAAACTCCCACTGTCATATAGAGTCAAAGATAGAAAGAATAATGTGAACTTTTCCTTAAAACCAGAAAAGCTGGTACTGTATTTAGAAGTCATATCTGGCAATTTTAGGACAGGTGATATGTCTGCCATTTATCTTTCTATTTTCATTCTAGTCATGCTATGTTTATGTAAAACCTTATTCTGACATGAGAAAAAGGCTGATATGACTCACGGTCTTGGTCTTAGTCATCACTGCCCTTGTAAGAGGTTAGTTTAGTTCCCATTTATGCTGTTTTCTGGTTGCAAAATGTTGTGTGTAATTGTTCTGTATGAAATAACTTCTTTTTTTCACTTCCTTCTCCCTCCTCCCCCTTTCTACTCCCCCTCAGGAGTAGGCCAGAACCTTCAAGATCATTTGGAAGTGTACATCCAGCAAAAGTGCACCAAACCTATTACTCTGTATAATGCACAAAAGCCAGTTAACATGGTGAGGATTGGTCTAGAATGGCTTTGGAAGTTTACAGGTATGAAACAAAGTATGCAATCATTCTACCATTAATTGATTTAGAATTATTACAGCCTTTTATCCATTAATTTAAATGTCTGGGAGCCTTCATATATGATTTTTTTCATGTTCTGGGAAATAACTGGAGCTTGCAGATGGACTTGAACGATTTCTTTTTTTCTAAATCAGAATGTTTTAAAACAAGTATTATGTCTTAGGTAACAAGGGAGATTTTTATACACTATTTTTCAACATTTTTAATTCTCTCTCATGTTAAGAAAAATTCTACATTTAAAAATCTGGGTGCTACTGAGAAAAGCTGTTGCAAAAAAATGAAGAAAAAAATTCTACTTGAAATAGATATCATGTCAATAAAAACATATTGTTGAAGTAAATTAAGCTTTCTGTATAATTCTGTATAAGAATTAGTTTGTTGTGCTGATCAGAACCCTTTAGGCTTGCATGTAAATCAGAAGTGACTTTCATTAAAAAGATACACTCATTTTCCTGTAACCCAGCTGTAAGTTGTACCTTAAAAAGAATCTGTAAAAGTAATCCTTGAAATCAGTAAAATAGTTTGGCCAAAGTTGAGGTCTTCATCACCGCCTGAGTTATTACATGAGCATTTGACAACTTACGCTAGGTATATGCGGCTTTTTACCATGCAAGTAAATATGGAGGGTTAACTTCGGTTTTTAAGCAGATGTGAAAATAACATAATATGAGGTGCGTTGCAGGCTCTTCATCTTTCCCCTTCAGGGTCGGTACTGTGGGCAGCTCTGCCTATTACATGTGACTGATGGGATAACTGTACTGCATGTCATGGAGTATGCAGTGCAGTCATATCAGGATGCTGCAGTCAGTTCCCTCCACAGCTGGTAGGATCCTGGGACCAAATCCACCTCTGGAGTTAGACCCTAGGCCTGCCAGTTACAGTGAGATAACTGTAACATCCCACTCTCAAATAAATGGGATTTCCAAAGTTATGCATATTTACATGTATCTAGTGATTAAAAAGCAGATGAAAGTGATGCAGATTGCTTAAATTACAAGCTGTCCATAATGGATTTGCGTTCCTTGCAATTGCCACTGTATATATAAATTATTCATAGTAGTGAAATCAAGGGTTAAGAAGAAGTAGTGGATTTCTTGCTTTTCTGAGGTCTTTTAATGGCATTTTCTCTCTCATTTACACTCTCTAGGTGAGGGAGCCACTGCCCACTTAGAATCTGGTGGGTTTATCCGAAGTGAACCAAGGGTTCCTCACCCCGACATTCAGTTCCACTTTCTCCCTTCTCAGGTGATTGATCATGGTCGGGTTCCTTCCACAATGGAAGCTTACCAGGTGAGTTGTTGATGAACATATTCCAGTAATGTTTTTTAGCAATTAGCAAGGAGGCTTACACTCTATTATAAATATTGATAATTTGGCTATATACTGAAAAATACTTTGTCCAGTATAATAGAAAAGAGCTGGCCTAACCTCCTACATTAGGGAAAAAACATGAGCTTGTTATTTGATATTGCTACCAAAATTATGTTACTTTTTATCTCTGGGAAAGTAGGCAAGTATAGAACTGCTGTTTAAGCATTTGCACTACTGAAGTGCCACAGTGGTATTGATTATGATACCATTGTGCTAGATGCTGTACAAAACTAAACCAAGGTGTTCCCTGTTCCACTGCAGTTTAGCCAGAGGTTTAAGCAAGAACGTACAAGGCCACTCATTTATTCATTGGCACAAATCCAAGCCCCATTTTAGACTATGATCTTGATCCAAAAGTCTGTGCTAATGCTGGGGAACTATTACTGAACATACATGTTTCTTGCTAATCTCTTTTCTTCAGTGACAATAGTAATTTGGTCTGATTGATGATTGTATTAGAACGCTCTGCTACTGCTAAAATGGAATGGTTGTATTTTAAATTAAAAGAACAGCTGTGAGTTGATGACAGGTATATTCCCTTTCCCTTATGGAATATCATATTTACAACAAAGGTATATAAAATGGAAAAATGTTCAAGGGCATTTTCCATTATCTCTCTTTAACATTTACATTTGCTTAATTTGTAAACACTGTTCAAATTGCAAAAAAAAATTCATACTGAATTTGGAAATACGTCTGGCAGGATTATGTCATGAGTGTAGCATGGGTGTTGCAGGTCCATGTGGGACCCATGAGGAGCACAAGTGTGGGCTGGCTAAAGCTGAAGAGTGCAGACCCAAATGACCATCCTATCATTGAGCCTAACTACATGTCAACAGGTAAATGCAGCCTCTGCTTGCTCTGATGTCAACTTATTTCCTGCCTGTTTCAGTAGCAGATTTTCATATCTACTCAACATCAGTTCAGAAAGGCTTGTTAGTGCATTTTTATTTATTTCTCATTTATAAAAGTCAGTTAGTATCAAAAGAGGCCATTGTGCAAAGCACTGTATAAACCAAAAAGAATTCCCTGTTGCGGATGCACTCAGGTTCTCAGTGTTTGCTACATCACACTGTTCATTTCATCCCCTCCTCTGCTTGTGAAGGAATGGATCTCATTTGCTGCTTTGTGCTGAGACTTGTGTCCTTGGCTAGACAGTGGGTATAGCGGAATAAAGAGTAGTTCTCCATAACTCACCTATTCCCTTTTGGGATTGTGCAATATAAGTGACACTTTTGTTCATAGTGAATGTAAATATCCTACTGTGGCTTTGAAGAATATCCTACTTTATTATGGCTTTCAGCAATAAGTGAGAGACTTTCCCTCCAGCCCTTTTTCTTTGATGCTATTTTTTTGTTATGCATTCTGTATGTATTACTAAATTAAGGGCATACTTACGGTTTTCTTATTTTCTCTCCATACAGAAAGAGATATTTGGGAATTCCGCCAGTGTGTCAAGTTGACCAGAGAGATCTTTGCTCAGAAAGCTTTTGAAAAATTTCGCGGGCCTGAAATCCAACCAGGAAGCCATGTTCAGTCTGACAAAGAAATAGATGCTTTCATAAGGCAGAAGGCTGATAGTGCTTATCATCCATCCTGCACCTGTAAAATGGGTCAGCTTTCAGATAGCACTGCTGTAGTTGATCCCCAAGCAAAAGTAATTGGCATTGAAAATTTGAGAGTAGTAGATGCTTCAATAATGCCCAGTGTTGTCAGTGGAAATTTGAATGCCCCAACTATTATGATAGCAGAGAAAGCTGCAGATATAATTAAGGGCCTCCCATCACTTCAGGAGAAAAATGTTCCTGTATATAAGCCCAAGACCTTGGAAACACAGAGATAAACAAATGT
Source organism: Cariama cristata (assembly GCF_000690535.1). Classification (NCBI taxonomy): domain Eukaryota; kingdom Metazoa; phylum Chordata; class Aves; order Cariamiformes; family Cariamidae; genus Cariama; species Cariama cristata. The sequence goes on from NW_009616012.1 coordinate 14,530, forward strand.
TCTCATCCTTTCACATCTTTTGCTACTTAGGCTTTCATCAGCATGTTGGTATCTCATACTGAACATGCCAACAAAATAAATACCATGCAACATATTCTATTAAAATAACTATTAATTTGAACCATTCTCTTATATTAGACTACCTATTCATTTTTTTTAATCAGTTGGCTTAAGCTGCTTATTTTAGTTAAACATGACCTTTTGTGGTACAATTCAAAATTTTTGTTGAAGAGAAGCAATTTCTAAATGACAAGACAGTTGTGCACATAAGCCAGAAACACTGTGCAATTGCACGAGGAATGGAAGAGATTAATGTCTGCTACGTTGAAAATCATTATGGTATGCCTTATTATTTAAGGGACGGATTTTAACTGCTATGTGAGTGTTACCCAGGATAACAGCTAGTCAGTAATCCCCACGTCCTGCAAAGAATGGTTAAGTAAGTGTAAGCATTTATGCAATTTCATATGCACGGGCCAAAGTAGTTCATATCAGCATTCATAGGAGAAAGAGGAACCTGCATGTGTTCGCAATTTGTCGAACGTGGGTTTTTATGAGAGGAATGAACTGTTTACAAATCCTCACTGAAAGACTTCACCATACTTAGCAGTCTTAACTGTGTAGCATTCAGAAAGAAGATATACACTGTATTTATCAGAAACTTACTTTTCTAAAAAGCAGAACTGGAACTGATATTTATAAAAATATACTGGAAAACTGGAATTTCTCCTTACTTTTTTCACAAGGAGCTTAGTAGAGTTCAGTTCACAATTTAAGCTGATTTAGTTGTACCACTTTAACATTTAGCACAGTAAGAGGTCTGCACTTCCTATAACATCCTTAAAAGTTACTTGTCTTTGCTCAAAGATGGGGATTTGAAAAGATATTTCTCAGCAAATATTCTGAATCGTGCCTTGCTATCACACAAATTTTGTTAAAAATATTACAGCGAAGCTAGATTTAAAATGGAAGGTTACTCCAAATAACTGCATAAGGTCAGATATCGATGATATGGGAAGGGATCTTTTTAAATTAGAAGGCAAGTAACTTAGTGAACCAATGCTATATTTTGGTTAGGACTTAAATCTTTGTTTTACTATCTTCAGATGTGTAAAGCAAGATATATGATCTTTCATGGCTGTTTTCTGTGTCAATCTAACTTTCAGACGCTGATTTTTTTTAAAAAAAAAAACACAAACCTAAAGAAACTGAACTTACTGAATGAAATTGAATCCATTGAATTGTTTGGATTTATTAAGTATTCAAAAATAACTTCTGTCTAAGCAGCTGTCAAATTATGAAGTAAAAGCTTCTGCAGCCTAAGATTGCTCAGGACTTGTCGTAAACAGAATAAACTTTTTTTGCAGAAATGGAATTTTACACCATTTGAGCAGATTGTAAAAAAACTTGCTGACTCAGATGTTGGCTAGAGGGACAACTGCAGATGTTTAAGGCAGATACTTCTACCTGGTGCTGCTTGCTGTAAGGCACTGGTTGGATGCCCTGCTGCTAGCTGAGGGAAAGGACTTAATTCATTAGAGTATCTGCAGAAAGACAAACAAAAATACTGAAGATGGAAGATGATAGCAGTGAACTCTGCTCCAAAAGGAGACAGGTAAAGGCTTTCTATGTATGTGATGCATTCTTTTAGAATGAGGGGAAAAGCAAGAATATTTTAAGTCATAGGTGATTGATTAGCTGTGTTAATAACACAATTCATCTGCTGCAACTGTGTGAGGAAGGCATGAACTGTGTATAGTGTACCTTTTTATGGCAAATAATTTTTATTCAGCATCTGTGCTTTGATATTTTCATTTAAAGGTATTTAGTGGGTATCTTTCTGTCCTTTGAAACACAAAGCATTAGGATACTCAGAGTAATAGATAACTGGTGAGACTTACCACAGTCCTGTGCAGTGGAGAGGGGAAGCAATTTGGAAAGATGGAATACTGAAGTTCCTGCATTTGCAGATTTACAACATGGGTCTCCAGTCTAGGCATGCAAGATGGGAATTGTTATTATGCAACTGCAGAGGATTAACTCGCCACTGTCTTACATAACTTATTACTGAACACGCACAGAGCTATGCTGTCTCATTATGTCAAGCTCTAAAAAGATGTGGAAATAGCAAGGTTAGATATACATGCCAAACTACATGTGTGTCTTATATTCAGGTGCATTGTGCCGATAGTCAGGCATTTGGCATTTCCTCTGAAACATCATCAGCTTTTCTTGCAGTTCTGAACATACATAGACACCTTGGAGATTCCTCCTCTTCTAAACAGTTAAATATTTTTATTGCTGTGAACTGCAGCTGCTTTATTAATTTAGGCCTCGCTGCTATAGAACGTTGAAGCTCCTTCATGACATCCCTTTGATGCAGCGCTAAAGAAATGGCTCAGGTATTTGAAGTTTTGTTGCCCTGGGGAAATCTTTAGGTAGCATCCAGCTACCATTAGTTTCTCCTGCATTGTATCTGGTTGCTGATACTGAATTCTTGTTAAAATTGTTCTTACTTCTAGCAGAGTCAAATCTGCAAAGGGATACTTAGAACAGGTACAAGATATACTAACATGCTCTGTGGAGCACTGGCAGTTGCTAGCTAAAATTAACCATATTTTACACCTTATTGGATTGTGGAACACAGGCTGATAATTCCAGAGTTGTACTTATTTAACAAAATAATACAGTGTATAATTTAATATTATTTCCAGTTCTACCCAGATAGAAATTTTTCTGTAAATGCACAGATGATACTACATTATGTATTCAAAAACAGTTCACTGTAAAAGCTGTTTGATGTAAGAATTTGGAAGTTACTAGACCTGCCAGCATGGCTTGAACCAGCAATGGTGCTGCGAGTGAGAACACCAGCATTTCCACGGTAATAGCTTGCTGCAGATGCTTCAGACACAGTTGGAGGTCTCTGGCTGGGGACAATGAGATTAAGAAAGAAAAGTGACCAAAAAATGTTTATTTTGTACACATATTTCAGTTCAAGTTGCTTTAGTATGAGAAGTGCTTTTAAAAGCAGCAGAAAATAGCAATATTTGTAAATCTGCATTATATTTAATTTGTGTAAGGCCACTCAAGATTTTGTACACCAGAACTTTTGATGTTTCTACAGCTTAAAATCCTTTCCAAGTGTCTGATCACAATTACTCTGTAACCAAATGAGACAGCTATATAAACATCGGAAAACTGGGAAGTGGGCTTGGAACACACATTTTCTACAAAATAAACAGAGGCATATTTTGAGGAATAATAAAAGCATTTATGCAAGTTTTAAAATTATAGTTAAAACAGAGAGTTATTTTAGAGAGAACAGAAGCATATCTTATTACAGTATTTTAATTGTTTCTTATTCTGTCATCCAAGTTCCAAAAAAGGAGACTGTTCAAATATTAATATATTTTATATATTCAATTTTTCAGTGAATTTACTTCACTGTAAAAGACTTAGCAATGTTTAATTCTTCACTAATGTTTTCTGTCATTATATACATATATGAACAAATCTGGAAACTCATGAAATGTACTTTTAATTGTTGAGATAACTTCTAGTTTTTCTATATAGAGTAATGAGTATGATTGGCAGTATTTTAAGGGTGCCAATTACCGTGTAATTGTGCATACATTGATTACTTTTTTCCATATACTTCTGTAATGAAATTGAACAGGTATTCTATGTATCCGTATATCTCCCTTAAACCATTAACTATATAGAACATGGTTTGTAACTAAATTTCCTTTGTTATTTATTTTTGTAAGGACCGTTTTCTCATAAAATGGCATATCTGCCCTGAAGAGTCTCTCACCAGACTAGTGAAAGCTAAGGACTAACCATACTAGCAAGAAAATGTAGTGAAGTTGGCATATTGTTTTCTGTCTCCTTGGACAAATGATTAATTAAAATAATTGCCATTCAGCTCAATCTGCCAAATTTGATGTGCTCTCAAAAGTCCATGCAGTTAAGTAACCTGGTCTGGGATTTTTTCCTCTTTTTTTATTTTTTTTTTTTTTTTTTAATGTTCACTGCAGTTGCCTTAAAGGCAGTTTTCAGAACTGGGTATACCACAGTAGGTGGAACTTTGAAAACTACTCATTGTTATTTCACAGTGACACCGGATCCAGAAAGCTCTGTTTTGGTCTCCTACAGTTTGTTTCTGTAAGCTGGGGAAGTGTAACAAAGCAAGTACTCTTAGGTAACCTACCCAAGTGTTTCCTGGCAGACAGCATGAAAGATTTGTTTTGACCTTTTAGGGGCTTTTAGTCAGATTTTCCTAATTCTTTCCATAGATCTGTCTCTAGGGGAGTAGTAGTATCCTTTTGCACATGAATAATCACTTTCTTTCTTTCTGGTTAACAGCAATCATTCATAAAAGACTTGCATGCTATGATGACTGTATTCCACACATTCTCTCCCATTCTTCAAACAATGCAAACAGAGTTTAACTTCTGGAGCTTCTTGGTGAAAAACTAATAGTAAACGGAGTCCCAAGTATAATAAAATTATTACACAGTTTTATTTTGAAGAACATTTTGCATTTGTTTGAATACAAAATGATGTAGGTCAAGAAATAATTTACAAACCTTTAAGTTCTTATCCTGGCATTTGAAATAAGAATGATTTCAGAGGAAGTCTGTAAGCTATTCATAGGAAATTGTCATTATGTACAAAATTTTTATTGACATGTTTTAAACATCACATTTGTAAAAATGTGAACTGGATTGCTATCTAGCATATGAACTACAGGTAAAACCTGATAAGAGAACTTGTTAGAACAAGTCATTGTTATGCAGTGCTAACAAAATAGACAGGAGCTTTCAGTGTTTTTTGATTTCCTCCAAGGTCATTTCAGCCTCAAAGTCATTTTGGGGTTTTACTGCATTGTGAACAATATCTAAGCCCTCTCTTGATTGCATAAAAATAAATCTTTGAAATAGTACACATAGAACAACAGAAACGTAGAGGCAATAAAATAATACACTTCTTATATCACGGGTTTTGGTTCTGTGAAGAATAATTTTATCATATTTCTTTCCAAGCAGAGTAAGTAGTACTGAAGTAAAGCATTTTCATTTTACCTATGAAACATTTTCTGCCCAAGATGCTTCCTATCAAAGTAGGGTATACAGGTAATATACTTTGTCAAAACTAATTGTCTCATGACCGGTAATACCCTGGCATGAACTTGCCAATATTTTAATGATTTGAATATTTATTTTTAGCATGGGATTAATACAAAAATAAAATTAGAGCTTGTTTTTCAGTCAAAAAAGTATAAATAACTTTAAATCTTTTACCTTTCCAAGTATAAGACTCTAAATAGTCAACTGTGCATCCCTTATGCAAAGAGATTCATTTGACTCAATTATTTAAAAAAAAAAAAAATCTGTTCTGTTGCCAAGTTCAAACTTGACACTTTATCCCAAAAAGAGATTTACACTGAGAGGTGGCTCTATTTAAATATTTATGCTATAGATCTATATATTCCAAGTAAAAATACTTCTATCTAGAATTCTGTGGAGAGTTACAATAATTAGGGTCCATAAATATTGCTGCAGTGCAATTACGGTACAATAATTACAAAATATAGAACATCTCTTTACAAATACAAATCATTGTATATTACAATTCATTTACAATAATTTCTACTATATAATTTTTAGCAAACTATCTTAATCTAATTCTACTATAACCTGGTTGCAAGTGCATTAGTAAGAATGCAATTATTCCAGTATATTTTGCCCTTAACGTGATAGTCATAAAACAGACTATCTGAGTGATATTTTCCTATGTAAACTGGTGTTACATATGACAGATTATTCTTTATATAACTTCTTTTTCCAACAATCTCTAACAGGTAGAGCATGACAAACTGTATTTTAGAAGAGCATTAAGAAAAGAAATCAGGAGACAAGCTTGAAAACAACGCTAGAATGGATATGCAACAGGTAGCTGATATGCTATTGAGTACTGAGGTAATGACATTATTGGTTGTCATCACCCATCTCATGTTGCTATTTCCCACACAATTTTGTGCCAGACTTATACAGACATATTCATTGCCAAAATCCTGCTCTACTATGAAGGACAGCAGCACAAGGTTGAAAGACAGGCAAGATACTACACCTCAGAATCCCGCTCTAGCCCTCAAAAACTGACTGTCACAATCTGCTTAGTTTCAAAATAACCTCATTCCTACAGAGGAACTGAAGATTCTGTGGGAGGAGACTTGACAGACTGCAGCTCTGATCACATTTCGGCAACCTGGAGATAATAAATTTATTAGTTATGGCTTCCTTGAGGTGTGACATCACTTGTACAAAACTTGATTGGTTATTCACTCCAGCTAGTGCCTAGCATCTTTAAACTATGAGGCACTTTTTCTGTTATTAGAATTATTTTCCTTGCTAAATACTATAAGCTTGTAATGCATATCATTTCATCAGCTAAGTCTTCTTCATATCGTCCCGTTTCTGGTTCTTCATCACTGTAGCCAGGACCAAAATCTTGAAGTTCATAATCTTGCCTGCTTAAAATGGGAAACATATCCCCGTTGGTCCCGTTGCTAATATTTCCATTAAGAAGATTACTTGCCGCACTTTCCATCTCATCAATAGTCATGTCACAGGCATCAGCAATCTCATGTTTTGTAGCTGAAACAAATTTAGGGTCCTTTGCATACCTTCCTAGGCCTTCAGATATAAGTACCTGGCAGATGGAGAAGAGAGAAGGAGATATACAGTGGAATTACATAAGAACAGGCAGGTCATAACAACATTTCTCATTTGTGGAAAATACTAGAAACCCCATGCTCAATCACTACAGCAACCCACAGCAAAACTGTCAGTGTAAAGAACAATCACATCAAATCAACAATCAAATGGCTCCAAACCACACTGTATCAGTTATGTGATAATGTAACTGATAATGCAATACATATGACTTTTCTCTTTAGAAATTTGGGACTGGTCTTTGATAAACATCAATCATTAGGCTGATGCACTAAAGACAACAATTAATATCTCTCAGATGGTGCAATTAAAACAATTGCCTGAAACACCGAATTTTAGGTACGTTCTCGGTACTTTAGAGCACAAGGAAGAAAGATGCTGAAGTCCCATTTGCAAATAAAACGTAACAAAGTGTATTGTCATAGCAATGGAAAGGAAGCGATAGATGGAAGGGAGAACAGTAAGTGTGATTCAGAAATGCTATATACTCTTCAAATATTTTTTAATATAAAAAGAAATTCTTTACATTCTTAGGCACACCTACAAATCAACCCTTGTAGTTGTTATTCACCTCTCTGCATTTAGTACACTGATTCATAGAGTTCTTGATCCTTTATTCAGATTACTGCAAAAATGGCAATGTTTTTCTATAGAAACAACCGAGAGAACAGGCATATGCATCACCTCTTCCCTATCAGCCTATTGTGGAAGGACACTTCATAACTGATCCTCATCTGGAAAACTGAAATTTCAAATCTTTTAGAAATCTCTTCAGTTCTCTGACACACTAATGTTAAGATGTGGATTCAGCAGAAATCATTTACTACATGACAACTACAAATAAGTTCCCCGTCTTTATCTAAGAACAGTTTTGGGCTTTGAAACTGAAAATACCACATTTTCAGAGAGACAATGTGAACTGAATTATATGCTTTTTAAAGTTAACACAAAAACTGAACCAGACAGACACTTTTGGCTACTGCAGAGGTTTCCGTAATACTTACCGCTTCTACCAAACTGTCTGCACTCCTCTGTTTGTCACTATGTTTATGCCTGAAGTCATTAGGTACAGTTAAATTGGCTGGTGTAAATGTTCGGTAGGAAATATCAGGGTCATCGGTGTACCAAGAGCTCCTATGCAAGGAAGGCAGGCTACCATTCATATGGCCTGTAGATTCAGCCCTATCAACCTGGATTAGAGGTGTGTAATATGGAGTACGGTCCCTGTTGGGAGGGGTTGCAGGTGGGGTAGCCCAGGAACGCGTTGAACGACTTGGTGAATGTTTATGAGCTTTGCTGGAATCCAGACCTGCAACAGCCATGACCTGGTAAGGGGAAGAATTTTAGGAGTCAGTGATTTCAAACGCTCAGTCATACTCATTTCTCATTTCAGCAGTCAGTTCCAACCAATTGTTCAGCTAGCAGCTATGCAAAGTTAACATTTTCTGATGTTTAATAGTCACGGAGGAACAGGACTGAAATTGGTAAACTGACAGGATAAAATGGTATTTTGTCTATTATTACTTGGATCACAAAATCTCGGTATTAGCATTAATAAAGAGAAATAATTGTTTATACATATATTAAACAAGGAAAGCAAAGTGTAGAAACATTCCTTCTGTCCTGTAGGGACAGGACAGGAAGCTGTCAGCACTTTCCAAGCATTCTGGGTGGCATCTCCAGACTATGGAATTGCCATCTTCTCAGGGCCACGTCAGAGCTGGGTACTGAGCCTCAGAAGACATGTATGTTGTACTTGCAAAGTCTCACAAATGGAGCTGAGTAACTGCATAGGCAAAGATTATTAGACACTTGCCATATTGTGCAGTCCTGTTCAAATTTCCTTAGGGCATCCCGACCCTCTGTGGCCACAGAGGCAAACTACTAATTTTCAATGTTTTGTAGGAGGTCAATGTTTGAGAAGCCTCATGCCTTGCAACTAGAAGCCTACGCTTGGCCTAGAAGTCATGCACAGGCAAACTACATAATACACTAGTACTGCTTCAAACAACAATCAAAGTCAGAAGTACAATATAGAAGCTGGAAAGATGTAATTCATTATTAGTTCAATAAGATTTTGTGTTTACCTGCTGTTGCATTAAGTGAAGTGGTAAAGCAGTGCGATGGTGGAAATTAGGAGACAGTGGTATGTCATCTTGACTACTTTGTCGGCGGAGGCATTCGAAGTTAAAGGAAGATCGTCTATTTGCTACAGGGAAATCATAAATCATTAGGAGAATAAAATTCTTTTCTTCCAAGTCTATTATTTCCAGAATTCCAGTGTGAGTCAACTATCACACCAATAAAAACATATCCCCCAGTAAGAAATAAATTGTGCTAACAAAAGCAAGCAGCTGGTTATAAGATAAAGGATAGACTCATCATATGAGCAAATGCAGTCCTAGGTAGAAACCATACGAGCAACCTAACATGACAGAATTTGAAGCAGCTGTTACACAAAGCAAACTGGTGTTATGCAGCAGGCTGGTTCAGACACTTAACTTTACAGTTTTGCTGTAAATTGCTGTGAATAGTTACAAAGAAGAGTTTCTTCTTTCTTACTCATGGTTTTAAACTCTTCATTCTAATGAATCAAACTTCCCAAAGGAAATACCAAATCCCCAGTTCCTTGGAAGCAATGCACAATATGAAAAACCATATCCAAATCCAAGATAACTCAGGTTGTCAATTCCTGATGTTTATTCTATGACTTATGACAATGATAAGCCATGGTCTCTGCTGTTGTGTATGCTGTTATTCACGTAAATGCTAGAAAGGAAAAAGTAGAAATCTAAACTGGACCAAGATGTTTGGCTCATGTGGAAATGTTTCATCTGGTCTTGGTGAAAGCCTGTGGAACAATGGCAAGCAGCGCATGGGTATCATTCCTGTGTGTTAGCTTCAGCGTAAAGAAAGCCTGGACACTGAACAGCAGCTGGAATCCAGATACGTCCTCACGGCTGCGAGCATCATAGTGGAAAACTGGAAAAAGCCTGACTGTACAAAGAAATGATACAAAGTTGTGCTCTCTTGAAACACTGAAACTATTCTTGGCATCTTTTTTTCCAACACCAAGAATTTTGTGAAGAGAACTGAAGAGTTAAGTGCCATAGACTTAGGATTCTTCATAGTTATCACCAGACACTTAATGCTGGATACTAACAATCAAGGTTCCCTAAAGAGCCATTGGACTAAAATAGGCACCTCCAGGAAGTCATTCAGTCCACTTAATGCAAACTTTGTGTCTCTTTCCATGGTCTCTGTGGTAAATCCAAATAGAGAAGTGTAAGCCTTAGCTCCTGATGTTAACAAATGCTAAATGTCCCAATACCAAAATGAATAAAAAGCAAACCAAAAAGTCCCCTTATCCAAAACAAGACACTCCTCTGCACATGCTTCTCCCCAGGAAAGAGTCTGAAAGAACATCTTAATCATTTCTCAGTATACTTCTGGAAGTTGCTCAAACACTCTGGTGATGAGTTTGGTATAAAACCCTCTAGGAATCTTGACACAGAGCTCAATTTACTAACTACAGTACTCAGCCAAGGCACTGTATGTTACATTAACTTGGACTGAATCCAGATGCCAGCAGAAACTGTTCGGTGCAATGCTGCAGGTTCTTTTTTCTTTCTTTATGTGAGAACATCAAAGCTTCCTCCCCAGGCTAAACAGCCCATATGCTAGTTACAAATAATAGGTTTGAACTTCTTTTAAAATCTGCTGAGATACCAAGCCTCTACAATTTCTCAACTGCGTTCCTGAACCTTAAATAAACAGTTATGGCAGGAGGCCTGACTGCGCTCTTCTGACGTTATACTGGTGTAAGTCAAAGGACTTCCTACATTACCCTTTATGCAACTTCGATCAGAACTAGGTCCTCTTATCCTAGGACATCAAATACCCTCTTATCTAATACATTTACCTAGTCTCTTGTACGTGAGATATCTCTCCTTTGTCTGATGTCTTTTCCTTCTGCTACTGGAAGACAGCTAGCAGCTTTCTGTACATTTATAATTCATCTGAGTTACTTACTCTCTATAGTGCAAGCCTCATAGTCTTTCTGCTTTTTCGATCTGTGCCCCTTAAGGTCAGAAAGCCAAATAGCAGAGAGGATCGCTAGTCGTCTTGTAAGGACCTGAGTGCCAAAAGTGAGGATCCAGCACTGGCGATATTGCTGAAGAATGTTTCCTTTATTATGTAATAATATCTTTTGCTGCTGCCCTTTACCACAGGTTTCTGTAGCTTTCAACAGTCTGAGACTGTACCCTGGCTGTTGTATAATGATCCCAGTACACTTGTCTCTGAAACACTTTTATTTTTTAAATCTATACCTGCATTTTCTTTAGGGCATCTGAGATAGGAAAGGACTGAAACCCATTTTCCTACCCGCGAGGTCCTTACAGTCATACTTCCACAGATAAATAGACTGTGACTCTGGCTGCTAGCATCATCAGAATGAAAGACAACTCTGGTTTTGCTAGAAAGCCAATCATCTTATAGCAGACAAAACGTGGAGACTTTTCTAGAAATGATCCTGTATTGTCTTGTCTGGATGGAACTGGCTAGGTGGCATCATTCAAAGGCACGTGTAACAGACCTGGCTGTGCTGACCACACTATGCGTAAGAGTACTTGTAGGGACACTATGGGGTTGCATGGAGTTGAGTGTTGTTTCTTGTGCACCAACAAGAGCAAGCCTTAGAAAGAGGTTTGTTTTGCCCTTCACAACCCCAAGTGCTTCCTCTCTGTGAAGTGTCAGAGGTCAAAGACCAAAATCCAAGATCTTTGAGTCTGTGCCTAGTTTCACCAGAGGGTTAGCACTGCTAATCTCTGCAGCATGGCCTGGAACATACAAAAACAAAATTACAAGAAGTATGAGAGCTTTTAGAAATGCAGATAAAGCAATATTGTGCTTGAGATAAGGAGAAACCAAGGGAAAGATCTAAGCAGGAGAATAAATGAAAATCAAAGAAACAGGTAAAAAAAATCAGTTGACAACACTAATTCAATCTATAAACTGAAACATTTTCTCCCTGAGAAGAAACACAGAATATTAAGCATTGTTCCTGAGATGGCAGAATAAAGTACGAATGCGAATCTGAAATAAGATGCTTAGCTCAGGATAACCCTTTTATTTTTCACAGGGACTTCAGAAACTCACATAAAAAAGCTAAAGGCACTTCAAAAGTAAGGAAAAAACCCTCAAAACTAAAGCACCATTAAGCTCACTCTTCGTTCTCTTTTCCCTGAAAATTATCCTACTTCAGTCTCTAGTGTTTACTAAAACAGTACGAGGTAAAGATGTAAATGGAGCTGATTACAATGCCATTGAGCAGCATGACTGTTAAGAGGCAGGGGAAGTGCCAGCAGGTGAGTCACTAGAGAGACAATGGCACTGACTCACAGCAACACTGCACATCTGTAGGTGTGAATAAAGGGCACAGGGACTGAAACCCTCTGATCAAAGCTTCAAAGCAAACTACTGCTGCATTCTACCTTGCTCTTTCTTCATTTATCGAATCAAGTTAAAACTGGCAATTAAATTGCCTATTTTTATATTGTTGGATGAGTGAGGCAAGAGAGATTGGAAAGACTGACTTGTAAGCTAGGATCCATAGATTCTCTGACCAATCTCAGGTTGGACAGATATTTCTGCCATGCACAATAACCCACTAGCAACAGCAATCAAGAAACGTCATGTTTGAGATCCAAGTTGAAAAGAAGCCTTTTTAAACTGGAACATGTCTGAATGCATTTAAATAATTCTAAATTTGCAAACAAGTTGTTCTTAATGTACTTACGTGTTGGTGTTGGAGGTAGCAGCCGTCTCCTAGGAGATCTTTTTGTATCATAACAGATCTGTGAATCATCTTCCTCAAAAAACCCATGTGGGTGATGGTAACCTTTGGGTCTCTCAAAATCTGAGTCATGGCAGTGATATCTACAGTGATAATCATAGATATGCCTGCATTTAAAATGCAATAAAGAAAATGTTATTTCAGTGAGTTTCTGTAAATTGATCTATTAGATTTCTTCTAGATTTACAAATCTACTCTTTCTCCAGCAAGACAACCAAACATTACATTATATAATTACATGAGTCAAATTTAAAATCCAGTTTCTGTATGCAAACTGATTTTGAGATAGTGAGCATACACTTTTGTACAAGTACAGTTACATAGTAAGTTCTCAGGTGAATTTTTTATCAAATTATATTTTCAATCAGGTTACTCTTACCAGTACAGGCTAAAATGTAGGACCAAAACCCAACTCTGTTCCATTCCTGCCATGCTCTCTTGTGAACCCTGGGTAATGTGTGGGAGCATAGAAACTCAGAGAATGGATTTAAGTGTTTTACATTCTGGGTACTTCTCTTGCCAAAAATAAAATCTTGGAAGGGTGTTATTTGACTGTAATTATCACATCAAAAAATTAGTGACCTGAGAATTCTGTAAAATTTAGCTTTCATACAAATCTTAGCTTTTATGCAAACCAACAAGATGTAGATTAGGGTGCCAATCTTGCCAGAATTCAGATGGCAAAGAAAGACAGTAGAGGAGGAGGAGGAGAATTAAGGATGTCTAGCACTTTTGCATATGCACTTGTGGATCTAAGATAAAATGGCAATAAATTCCTCTACTTCTGGGCTTGACTTCAATATAAAAAAAATTTTGACAGAAGTGGAGGATATTTTTGAAAATTTATTGAATTTATTCAGCAGAAGAGAAATGTAGCTATTGTAAGGAAGATGAACACAGTCTGCTCAAGATCTTTGTATGTCATAATAAGGTGGTGAATATCATGGAATCAAAACCAAAATCATGAGATATTTGGGAAAAAGGTGCATTTGATTTTTTTTTTTAAATAGGAAGCCCTTCAGTATTACCAAAGATAGGTTCTGTTCCATGACAGGTTGATACTCAGAAAACACTGGAATGATCTCCCATTTTAAAGACGAAATCAGGAATATCAGGCCTTCCTCCCAAAGTAGCACCCAAACATTGCCTGAACAACCAGAAAACTATTATTTATGTACAGGAGTGGTCCCAACGCAAAGTTAGAACCTGTCCTGTTGCGGAAGCCATCACTGCCTGAAGCCAATAGCACAGTGGTCAAATCAAACTAACTTGGTAATGCTCAAAGCCAAACTAACTTGGGAGTCACTGTTCTAAAGTTAGAAAAACCCACCCCAGTCCATTTCTGAAGAAACTGTGTGAAATAAAGTTGCAGAGAAAAGCTTGCATTTACCAAAATTAAATCAAGGCCTTTTCCTCTTAAATCTGAAAGTAAGATATTAAATGCAAAGATCACGGGAGTTAAATACACAGGATCAGGCAAGAGTTGTTAAAAACACTACTGGGCCTTGGAAAAACTGTACCAGACAGAAATACTGTAATTAACTAGGATACTCTCCCAAGTTTTGGCTGGAGAAAACAGAAATGAGTTAGAAAACAGAGGAATCAGGTTACAAAACTAGAACTCTGCAGTTACGGCAAGGAGCCTCAGATTAATATAAATTTAGGCATTATGCAGTAACAGAAATTTATAAGAAATGCTAGCTGTTGACTAAAATTCAATTGAAGGCATTTCTATAAAGCTTATGAATAAAACTTAAAAAACATTTATTCCAAACATATAAAAGCCAGGACAACTGTGGCAGTGTTAAGCGTTTGTACTAAGGAGACAAAAAATGGTGCCAAGAGGAGGATTATTAATAAAGAGGTATAAAGAGAATTTTCAAAAGGAAGTCGTCCAATTCTTTACTGGTCCAGCTAGTACTACCTTATGATCTCAGCTCATAGTTTACCAGTTTCACCTTTCTTCTGAAGTTAAATTAAAAGAAGAAAACGATTTCTAAAAGTTCCTCTATCTAAGCTTGATCTGTCTCCCACTGTAAGTGACATTTTATTTATAAATCAAATGCTTCTTTGGTTATGCACTATCTAGTTTATACCCAGTTCAAAGGAACTTTGTGTTTCGCTTTGAATTTGGTACAGAAGTTTTGCTGGAGTCAGCACATGATGCTGATTACAAAAGATCTTTGGTACACACACTATTGCTCTTCACCATTTCATTTGCCAGCAGTTATTGAGTATTAACTTCATTAGAGAATTTTCAGTATAAGTGTGCTTAGTGGAGCCTTTACAGATCATGTACCCAACTGAAATTTTTTTTCCCAGATTAACAAATATCCTCACCTGCTTCCTGACAACATACTGTCTTCCTCATAATATTCTTCTCCACTAAAATATTCCTGCTCTCCCAAATAACAATCATCATTGCAATAGTCTTGAACTTCACGTTCTTCACGGCAAATAGTAGGTCGACGCCCATCACCAGAGTCAGATCTGTAAGTAGCAAACAAATACTTATTTTTTTAATATTTTATTTATATAAATTATATGCTGGATATTTTATACACAGCTCTTTTAATGTGCTTCCAAGAAAAACAAAAAAAATACAAGCATTAACAACTTTCTTGTTGTCAGAATGTGCTGTTACAGTAAATTGCGTACAACTGCAGTTCAGAACACAACTATTTTACCTGTTTCTTAAAGATGACCTCCCTTTATTTCCTTATGGTACAAACAGGAAAATAATTAATATAGGAATGCTCAGTGAAGTCAAATACATTTAAGAAGTTTTTACAAAATATAAATTCAGAATGATGAAACACAGCCTCTCTCAAATGTCTTAAGTTTGCCAAAAGGCTAAAATATTAAGGAGCACTCACTGAGGTATTGCAAGAAAAATCCGAAATGGATGTGCAAATCTAGGCATTAAAAACTAGCACTGAATGTACATTTACAAATGCATTTCAAATAACACAATATATCCTATTTTAAAAAATTATCTTAGAAAAAATTCAGACATAAGATCAGGAAAGACTTTGAGTCCCCTATAAATGGCACTGTACACATTAATATTTATCAAAGATAAAGGTGGTGATTTTTCCAGTCTTTGCAAGTCAATTTTAAACAAGGGCTATGATTAGGTGTGATCTTTTGCCTGTTAAAAACTGCACAAACCTGCTTGGACAAGGGGTTGAATAATTTCGAACTTTAGCAGGATGTTGTCCTTTTAGGACAAGCAGTAGAAAATTTAACTTAGAAATCATCACTTCAGTTATTCAGCATATGCACTGTCATACAGTTAATTCTGAAAATTCTACTAAAAGAAAGAGGGGAAAGAGAAAAGAGAAAGAGAAGAGAAAGAGAAGAGAAAGAGAAGAGAAAGAGAAGAGAAAGAGAAGAGAAAGAGAAGAGAAAGAGAAGAGAAAGAGAAGAGAAAGAGAAGAGAAAGAGAAGAGAAAGAGAAGAGAAAGAGAAGAGAAAGAGAAGAGAAAGAGAAGAGAAAAGGGGGGGGAAGAGACACGAGAGAGGGGAGAGAGGGGGAGAGAAGAGAGAAAAGAGGAAAAATAAAAAAGATAAAAGAGAAAAAAGAGAAAAGAGAGAAAAAAGAGAAAAGAGAGAAAAAAGAAAGAAAAGAAAACCTACTTTGTCCTCTTCGATTATGTCAGAACAATATCAACTCACCTAATGTATGTTTCATAGTAGCGGGTTCTATCCACATAAGCCATGAAAATAAGGAGAAAGATATTTTAAAATCAGGTAGTTTAGAGAAATTTGTTGGTGATTACAATGTCTGTGCTGTAACTAATAATTACACTTTAAAGAAAATTACTACTTTCAAATCTTATTAAAGTTATATACATTTCCCATACATCAGAGCTGTATTTTAAATGTTTCATATATCAGTAGGCAACAGAAATAAAGCTAAATATACAAATTAGTTTCATGCAGTGTAAGTTCTCTTATAGTGTATTTATAATACATAAATTTATTTAAAAGCAAATATGTATTTGTAAGTTTACCTCCTACTGCTTGGCCTTCTGCGCTTCTCATGATCAGTTCTGGAGTATGAATGGTAACCGTTTTCAGATCTATGCTCATGATTTCTGAAATTTGTGTGTTTTCCATGAACAACTTTGGACACGTTGGCATTATTGAGATTGGCATTTGTTGAGTTTGGAACTTGCTTTCCTACCGAGTTGTGATTATGATGATTGTGGTATACAGAATTTCCTGCCTGAGCATATATATTTTTCTCAGTATCACTTGCAGACGGAATCGAAGGTCGTTGAACATGTAAGGGACGGTGTGTGGTGTTGATCTGTTGAAATGAGTCTCGTCTGTCACTGCTAATATGGTTTATGTGGTTGCCAAAGAGGGCACCATTCCTCTGTTTTAGGGGAAGAGAAAGAAAAAAATTACATCAGGTGCCTTAACAGAAGATATTTTTGACAGTGATAACTTACTTTTCTCTCCTACATGCATACAAAAGTAGCAATTCAAGGAACTTGTGATTTTTCTTTCTAATTTAATGATGCCTCAGATGGGATCTCCTGAAGTGACAGAGGTGTGATTGTGATAATGACAGTATTTGTATTTCAGAGTCAAATCAACATTATTCTGTGATCATTATTCTTTTTCTATACAACTAAAGTGACATCCAGCTTTCTCCACATTTTATTACACAGGAGAAATGCAGATTCCCATACATGAACATGCACCAACTTCCTCAGAAAGGGATGCATCTGCTTAATTTTTGAGAAAACTTTGATGGAATTCTCTCCTATTCTCCCAGAGCATCGGTTTGCAACAGGTGTCACTCAGACAGGATGGAGTGCCATGCAACAGCTTGCAAGCATATCTCAAGTAGGTAACATTAAGCGTCAGTGCTTCCATTCTTTCTTCTTACAGAGGTACAAGAAAGAGTAGTAACTCTTTATCAGCCCTGAGAGTGTAATGGATGGTGAGAGAATGAAGTGCTAAATTATGACTATGACATGCAGCTCTCTTTTACATCTGACCCAGATTATGTAGCCTCCCTGTCTAGCCAGGTCTGGGTCTTGGGTGACAGCAGTCTGTCTTGAAGCTTGATCTAGGGAAGACAGGAGGTAATGATGGTTGGCAGAGAAATGCATCTACTGATGGTAGCTGCAGCACTGTCTCCAGTGCCACATCCTCCTTTTTTGCAAAGGACAAGAGCAAGCTATGGGGCGTCTGATGTAATTACTGCAGAAGCATGATTTTATATCTGCTTCTTCCAAAATGCTTGTGAAAAATTTGCAGTTTTCTTGCTGGCTGACAAGTGGCTTGCAGTTCGCTCCTGATTGTGACACCAACTTTACACATTCACCATTAGACTGAGTATCTGTAGTGTAAAAGAAGAAAACTAATCTTTTTTTCTGATTGATTCTTATTGATATCCCTCACAGGAAATCAGAAATGGCATTTATATTTAGTTGACTTTTGTGTAATTCCAGGCATTCATTTTAAAATACGCAGCTCTATGTCTGTTGCGGTTTGGCTGCATAGAATTTCATTCTCTTCTTCCTATCTACCACTGCAGAAGTTAAGACGCCTCCAGTTTAAATGTTGCCACTATCAGAATTTGAGATGGCAAGGTTCATACCTTTTCTTAGGATTTGCTTATGCAAAAAATAAGAATCAATGAGCAAGAAGCAGGGGCAGAAGAATCACCCTGCAGGAACTGCTTCCTAAATTTATGACGAGATGCAAGTGTCCTGGTAATACCATTTTCAGAGAGATATATATAAAATACACTTATATATAAAATATTTATATTGTGCTGATTTGAGGGAGTTTTAATGATTATTGTTATTCTTCAATATTAAGGGATAAGCTCATTCTTTAATCTCATATTATATGATAAAACAATTCACATAGCTGTGTTCTGACATTACTTTATAAACATCTTCCTCCTCCTCTGGATTGTTTTCCTCTGGTTCATCATCTTGCAAGTCACAGGATATAGCTCGGCGTATTTCAGGGCCAATATCATGAAGTGTCCTTAGTCCTGCCTAAATCAATGACAATATCATAACACATTAGGAATGCAAATTCTTTTTCATTCTTTAATTACAGGTGTGTAAATTTATTTTAAAGGACAGTTAACAAGTTTTTGTATCCTGATATCCATAGAGGTTGCATCCTACTATATGTTTCTTTACTGTTATTAGTAAAAGGCTTACATTCCAGTACAACCCTGTTGAGGTGATCATGTCTTTATTATCACAGTGTAGATCCTGACTAAAAGACCACTGATGTTTATGGAACCATATGGAAATAAAATTTATCTTATAATAAATTATAAGTAATCAGCAAGAACTATAATAAAATGCATTTCAATGAGATGTATATTTAATGTTAAAAACATGTTTGCAGCCTGTGTCCACAAAGGAAACGCAAGGAGATCTCTGCTATAGCAACAGCAGTTTTAGCAGAGCTCAGATGGAAAAGAAAGCAGTGAAATAATTCCAGCTTATCTGCACTGCACTGTGATATGCAGATATTTGATTTAAAGCTTTAGCTTAGGACAGAAAACCATCTAGCTACAGTGGCATGGACCTCAGCGTTTATCGGTTCATATTCCTCTGAAGCCTGCGAACACAAGTAACCTTGGGGAAAAGGGATAATGCTCAAACTGCCAAGGACAGACCTGCACTTCAGAAAGGAAACAGAAATCATACTCAGGGCCAACAATTCAGTGCTTTTGTATAGGCCTTACTTACTTGAAAAAGGAGGTATTTTTCCTGTTTCAACTGTGGCTGTCATGGTCTGAAGCAAAAAATGCCATCTTGTTCTTCCCAACTTCTTTTTATCTCCTCAGGTTCAGAAGAAATCAAAGATTTGTTTGTTTAGCCCTTTACTAACACTACACTTAAACTACTAAAAATCATGCACAGCACTTGGCTCAAATTCTTGATTATGATCTAAAAGCCTGATTATTTTTTTTATTTTTTTTTTCAATTTTTGATGCAGAGCTGTACTTCTATGGCATGACACTAATATTGCATGTTACTTGCCCTGGGGCGCCATGAAGACGTGTAGAGAATTTTCTGTGCTGCAGAGCTCTAGACAGAGCTGCACGACCTTAGAGGGCACCAAACATGGCTTGGTCCCATTCGTGCTGCCTATCGCACACAGTCCCTGGAGAACACCACAGTGTCGCAGTCAGGTTTCAGCTCAAAACACACACAGCTGCTTTGCTGAGGAGCAAAATGGCATTTATGCAGTGTGGTCAATCAGAACCTGAAAAGGGATGAAGCTTTCTGTTTAACCGTGTAGATTTGCTATAGGCTCCTCTTCAGGTTTCACTTATACCACTATTTCACTTCCTGAAAATGGCGCTTGACTAATCATATTAGCTACATCTATTTGGCAATTATATTTTCTTCCTCAGGGATGAACTTTGAGACTTATGCTATAATTGAACAAGGCTCTAAAAATCATTTACTAGTGAGTTAACATACAACATACGATTCATGAATACACTGTGCTTTCTCCCACTTCTTACACTAATTGCATAGTCAAGACCTTAGCAAGGTTGCTAATGTCATCATTTTGTAAGGTGCTAAAGGGAAGTAAAATTAACACTTTGAGGTCCAGATTTGGAAGCAGAAGACCAAAGGCTTCTCTTTATTTAGCAGAAGCAAAGGCAGTATTTATTTAGCAGAGGATTACTATTATACTTTGGTTATTCAATCGCTAGCAAGAACAGTCACTTGCATTTCATACTCGCTATCTGCGTATTTTATAGCAAAGAAAACTAAAGAACAAAACCCTCAAAGCTACACTGACACTTTAACATAAAAACAAACTGAGGTTAGTAGGAACAGAATATAATGCAAGAACTACTAAAATAAGAAAAGAAGCATGCAGGAAAATAGCTGAATAGACCTACGCTATAGCAGTGAACATAAGAGACATAGTGGTCAAGTCTCGATTCCCCAGTGTTATCCATCTTCACAGAGCCCATCTTCTAAGGCTGAAGCTGAGTGCAGTGCCCTACAACTACACAAAGCTCCGTGCTTTCAGTCAAACCCAGACTCCCTTCAAGCTAAGCCCTTCTGTGAACACAACACTCTCAGACAGCACTATTATAAATTTTAACCCTGACAAAAACTACTAGCTTATATTCCTGTCTGCTAAGTTGTGATGAAGTCCCACAAATATATGCCGAAAAGCTGAGAAAAGCCATGTGTTTGGCAGCAACATATTGAATACCAATTTTGATTACATTTCCAACTGCCTTCTGGTTTACTTCTTGGTGGGTTACTCCTTCTTTACTCAAGAGAGATCAGGCAGCTTTTATCATCTCATGTCTCTTCAGTAATATTCATTTTCATGTAACAGACCTTCTGCAATGACACAGTCAACAGCAGAAGACTAAAACCTGGATCACCATATGAAAAGTATACATTAGTTAAACTAAAGTGATCAGCTTTATTCACTCAGAGCCAGTACTGAATGCACATGTTCTACAAGCAACATCTGCCTGCAGAATTAAAATATTCCTCAGTTTATTTGCTCTAACAGAACTACCTACAACAATTTTGTGAACTCTATCATTAAAATTACTACTCCCATGTACTGTCTCATTTTACCTGGTGTAATCTAGCAGTATTCTAAGTAATCTAAGAACAATTTTTATGACAGGAGAGCACCACATAGTGAGACAAATTCTCACGCTGAGCTCTGGTAAGACAATCCTTCATTAGATCAGTCAGTTGAAGTGGGGCTCATGTAAAAATGCAGGAATTGGTACTTATATGTCCGTAGGAAAATCCCTCCTCTGAACCACATTTAATGTCTTCTGTGAAGATCACAGAGGTAGCATGGACCAGTAAAACATTTGACTTTACCTTCAAGCACTTCAGAACCAAATTAAAGATCTCCTAAATAAAAGTACACACACAAAAATCAAACCAACCTCCCCCCATCTTTTCATCAGTTTACAGGGAAGAAGGGTCCTTCCAATACACGTTTCCTGAAATAACGTTGCCCATTTCAGTCTACCCAGCAAGAACCCTAGAGACGTTATAACACACACGAGGGCAATGGGAGTATGTGTTGTCCTCTGTTTGTGAGGTTCTAAAAACTGCTACATTTAAATTTGAGGTAATTTCTTCTTTTAGAAAAAAAACTGAGTAGATGGGACTTTTCAAAAAGAGAGCCTGCATAGTGATTTGTCTACATTTGCCAGAGGCACGCTTGTTTCTTTCTCACTACAACAGCTTAAGTTCCTAGGAGGCAGTTATTTCCCTAAGTAGAACTTTGTAAGACCTTTTGTTGTTACTACATATAATGATTCAAGAGTAGCCACATCCCTGAAGCGTCATGCTATAGTAACTTTCAAAAAAAACTAAATTTGGGTGTTATACAGAAATTAATTCCTCACAGTCTTTCAGCACAGCTTATCAAAGATGCAGAGGAAAGGAAATTGGAGCTAAATCCTCTTTACTTTCCCCAAATGGAACAAGAAGTAAACACAAAAGACCGATGTAAGAACTTTCATAACATTTCCTTTGGTTGGTAAAGATTACTGGAAGGGTCACACTCTCTCTATTCTCCCTTATTTCCTTAAATTTTTATGGCATTCTTAATTCCTGAAGATTCCCTCATGTCCAGGGAATTTTCACCTTTCTTTAAAGGAAGCTTCAAGATTCTTTTATGCCATTTCTGCAGTAAAAAAATAAAAATAAAAATTTTTCCCTAAATAAGTGGAAATCTGAATAACAAATACTGAATTATTTCCTATTTTTTGAGGACCAAAATACAATTCACATCATTTCAAGAAGCAAGGGGCCAGTTCTGCCATCATATATATATCTAATATCCATCTCAGCTCACCAGACTGAAAACCTGCCTGGTTCACAAGGCTGTTAAATCAGTCAGGTGGATCGCATTTCAGACAAAATGTGTTTAATAATCCCAGTATATTGTAGAAGACAAAATTGTTCAGTTCTGATAATCTCTAACACAGAATGTTATTATTTGCTATACACAAATGCCTTTACCTAATGTACCCGTAACTGGAAAAAAAAAGAAATTTTCTTACATGGGCATTAATCATTATGTGTATTTACCCTATACCTTTTGGCAAATTTTGTTTTCATCAAAGACATTGGACGATGCAAGGGTCAGATAACAACAGATAAAACATGCGAGAGACCTGTTTAGGCACTGGTTCTATAGGCATAACATTGATCAAAACTGCATCACTGAATTATTCATGCTGTTCTGCAAGAGGACATCTGTTGTTTCTACTCAGGTTTTTCTATTTTGTTGTGGTTTCTTTGAAGTAGAGGAAGGAAAGAGATTAGTGCGGCTGTGTTTGATTGCCTCTAATTCTATTCTAGAGATTTCACTAGAAGTTTGCAAAAGAAGTTATTTCTTATTCAGACACTTTCTCTCCAAAATTCAATTTTTGATGCCTTGCTTAATTTTTTCCTTGTAGGCATGAGAAAGATGAGATCTAGCTGTCCAGTGGTTAGTTAGCAAACCAGTGACACGCAGTGTGCTGAACAACATAATTACATAATCAACCCAAGCATGTCTTTAAATAGGTTTTCCCATAAATGCACAAGATAACTTCAAATTAACATGATAATTCTGTGCAGCTGTGCTTTATGAGGCATGGTAGCACCTGCAATATTTTCAAGATGGCACAAGGCCCTAATACACCAGTGCTGGGTCCTAAATAGCATCTCAAGAGACACTTAATGATGCCCCTGTCTCTGACACACACGTGCTTTCAAATGCTGAAATAATAGAACTCCAGGAGTCCCTCAGTGAGAAAAAATGTCATATGTCTAATAACTGTATTTCTGAATTGGTCATTTAGAGAGAGAGAAGCTTAAAGATGCTTGAAAAGCATCTCATGCCAAAACGTCAAAACATTTAAAAGCTAAACATTAAAACATTAAACAATTAAACATCTTAAAAAGACTACTTTTAACAAATGCCAGCTAGATTGTAAATTAATTCTCCACATCTATAGTATGCATAAAACTGTAACGCCAGTTTAGATACAAGTCTTATATTAAGAAATTTGTGTATAATGCCAGAGTCAAGAGTCATGACTTTTAGAAAAACATTTAAATGCTTGTAAATGCTGGAACTACAAATAGACAATTTTCCCTGTATCTAAACTCAACCCTCATCCATTTTGAGATATGGTGCAACCTACATATAGATGCAGTTTAAGCTTAGTTAAAGAAGTGCAAACACAATACCCTTATTTAAATAGTAAAAATCACTATCAACTACACTATTTCTAGTCATGTAAAATACACAATGCTCCCTCTTTTGAGGCATTTTATAGTGATACCAGGAAATGGAAGAGATGCTTGTAAGTTTTGCTTCAGAGATTTTAGAAGAATTACATATATTGCTGTATAAACTCACTAGATCTGAAATAAAGCATAAACATGAATTCTAAATACGTCAGTCTTCAGAGCTTCAGAATACTGAAAGCCTAGACTCTAGAAATGTTTATATAAACCATTACATTTGTAGATAATGAACATGTTTTTACTACCTGCTTATTTTATAGCAAAGAAAACCAAAAAGAACAAAAAACCTCAAAGCTACACTGACACTTTAACATAAAAACAAACTGAGGTTAGTAGGAACAGAATATAATGCAAGAACTACTAAAATAAGAAAAGAAGCATGCAGGAAAATAGCTGAATAGACCTACGCTATAGCAGTGAACATAAGAGACATAGTGGTCAAGTCTCGATTCCCCAGTGTTATCCATCTTCACAGAGCCCATCTTCTAAGGCTGAAGCTGAGTGCAGTGCCCTACAACTACACAAAGCTCCGTGCTTTCAGTCAAACCCAGACTCCCTTCAAGCTAAGTCCTTCTGTGAACACAACATGAACATGGGAGCACAATTAAATTGAAATTGAGCAACATATTAACCCTTCAGCTGATGCCTAATAGAGGGTTTTCTGGTTTGTTCTTTTAGTGTTTACTGCAGGGCTGATACTACTTACAAAATTTGCAGAGAGAAAAAAGCATAATTAGTTTAATCTGAAACATGTTCCCAAAATCAAGTTCAGCTCAATAAATCAGTGCTTTTGTGTACTTGTGATGTGAAGGGAAACTAACTTCTATTTGTATGTATTAACAAAGAGGCTTACATGTAAATAAATGTGAAATATAGATGCAAATGTTACACAGTTTACAGTAAGCATTTTCCCTAGGAAAAATAGTGCAGAATTAATTCACTCTAAGTACTAGATGAAAGTAATTAAACTTGTTCGTGCTTCACTTAACATTTATTTTACTAGCAATGTGACTACTGTTTGGCTCAATACAAATTTCCATCACTCCACAAAGACATCTCCTAAAGTACTGCTACAAATGTAATTTTGTTCTGATTTTACCCAGAAAATATATTTGTCCTCACTACATAAGTATCAGTCAATCGCATGAGAAAGGCACCGTGAGCCCTAAGGAATTTTTTTCCTCCTGTCCCCAGAGCATGTTTAACACCACAAAAATGACAGTAGAGAGCCAACATGAACCGGTCGCCTATCATTTCAGAACGACTTGCTTTTCTTCCCTTCATAAGGAGAGAAAACCCTTGCGTCTACAGGAGACAGACTGTGGTAGTTCTAAGTGATATTGTTATTTCATTTCGGAAGATGTTTTCGGTGACAATATGCAAGTTTAGACAAACTGCTGCTGGTTAGAATTCGAAGTGTCCTTTTCTGAGTGAGGAGGATTTTGACACTTCACAGCAAAAAGCCTTTACACAACAGCCTGAGTAGATAATCCCCTGAGACTCACTTCACTTTCTAGAGAGCTGCTGCTTCTCTGACTACATGTACTCAAGCAGCTGCCTGCGTTAGACTAACAGCAAATGCTGCATCCTTGATGAAAACTTGAGTTCTACAGAATAAAAATCACCCTGAATGCAATTATTGTGGAGCAAGAAGGGGAATTCCTGCCTGCTGCATGCTCTGGCACTCACAAAGCAAACCTAGTTTTGCAGGGAGCTCTGTTCTAATTTGCCGACTCAGCCCAAATATTTATTATTTCTTCTGCCCTCAAACATTTCTCAAACCCAGTATCAGAAGAAGTTGTTTTCTTTATTCCAGTTGGGTCAAGGTTCTGGCCCCCAAATGGTGAGGGGGCTGCCATTGACATTCTCTTGACACTGTTCGCAAGCTTTGGTCTCATGCAACCAAATAAAATTCAGGTAAAGGGTGCGAGTTTCACAGTTTTATGTGTTAAAATGCCCGAAGTCTCAATAACAAAACAAGTATTCTGTATTTATTCTAGCGTTAATTCAGAAGCTGCTGATTTTACAGCTTCTGCACTGTGCCCTGAGAGGCCAACACAGCTGCTTCTCACAGTACAGTGCCTGGACGAGTCTGATCACATGCTGGACATGGTTGCATAAAATCTCCTGCAGAAGTAAATGCTGGCCCACCCACCACTGTCAGTTTTCCTTTTCTTTCTCTAGTTTAGCTTGTTACACTACCATTACACTGCGAAAGAGCCACCTGCATAGTGAAAGAGGCATTTCTAAGAAATACTTTGTGAAATTAAGGACCAAGTATCACTACCTTGCAGAGGGAAATTCAAGTAGGCTAAAGAGAAATGGAAGGGAAAAAAAAAAATCTTTACAAAAGGTGTTTTTAAAGCTCTGTTAGTTTTCCTATTAGAGAATTCAATATTGATTTCAAATGTATCCAGTCTTGTTAAATACTTGTCACTGATTAAGATCAACTATAACATCCTTTTACTTAACCGTTTCAAAAGGACAGAGGCAGCAGTTTTAACAGCACTGCATGAAAAGTGCAGCTCATTTCAGACTGAAAGCAGAATCAAGTGCAACTCCTTTAAAGACCTGCTTTGATTTTGTGGCAGAAAGGCAGGCTAACTCCCCTTTATCTATAAAACTCTCAGAACCTTGGAGGGGATAAATGGATAAACCTCAGCTTATTTTCTTACTGTTTTTTCTTGATGTTTTGCATCTCTTGACATCTTTGACATCAGAGAAGCAGCAGCCAAGAGGATTGCCTTGATGTGATTCTCTGTGCACAACTTCATCACTGATGTCAGATACATAAATATCATCAGGGCTAGGTAGCTGATGCATACTGCAAGTTATGATTATTTTTGTTTTGTTTTATAGAGCAATATAGTACAGGAAGAACCTAAAGCACTAGAAAATTTTTTTCACTAGTTCTAATTTTTCAAACGTTACCCGAAATTAAATTTGAGAGTGTTAGCATTGTAACTTTAACTAGAAGTAATTAAGGATGCAAGAGGTGTGTATGTAAGAAAGCAGGGTTAAGTAAAATAGTTAATTCAGAAAGCCTAAGAACCCTATTGATTATTTTCTTGAGCCATTGAACCTCCCCTGACTCAAAACTGCTTTTCAGTAACTATGTGACTATACATAATAAAATATTCTTTAAAAATAAGAAAAAAGTACATCCCCTGCATTCTTCAAAAGTCAAAGGATGATAAAAGTTTCTTCAAATTTAGGATATTTTATTGACAAATATACACTAATAACTGGTTCAAGTGGGATAAGAGGCTTGATAAAGTAAATTTTGCTGTAGTAATTTGGCTGTAAAGTGCTGGAAAAATATTTTTATGCCAATATAACTGCACACATAGAATGCTTTTATCTAGTGAATTGTAAATGACAGAAAAGACATTTGGGAGAAGGGTAAAAGTAAGGTGCCACTGATTTTAGTTATTACATCTACTGCCAAAACTTCTTGATCTAACCCAAAAGAGTGTATCTTTTTACTTAACCTTGAAATTACACCCTTTTTGTGTCTCTCTAAAGATAACATCATCTAAAAATAGTATTTTTACACATGCTTCTTAGTCAGTCTGCCTTCCTGGGTCCACAGATTGAATCTTTAGCTAAATAACGTGGCTTCCAAGGGAAGATCTATTCCCACACTTGTTGAAACAGGCCTTATTAACATGACTAATGTAGGGCACCAGAAAACCTCATTGGACTTTGCTGATCTCAGAGAATTTTGTCCTATGTTATGCTATTCTCTTCAACTAACTATAGGTGGTGTAGGTGACTCCTTATCTTTTATAGTAGATTGTTTTGGAAGTGCTTTTCTTGCTGAAAACATTACTTTTTATGACCTTGAATTCTAGTTGTAATATTCTGAAGATTTTTCTTTGTAGTTCTAAAAAACTTTTTATCTTCCATGTCAAAGTTCTTAAATTATTGCACATCAATTTTCTGCCTACATTAACACAAGAAACATCAGAAACAGCAGCATGAGAAGTAAATGTTTTAAACAGTTTTAGCTAAAAGCAAGGCATCCAACTTGGTATCTTAAAATATAACTAAAGGACTAGTAAAAAAAAAAAAGTAGGTGTAACTGTCTTGGAAGAAGCAGTGCTTTAGGCCATTTGACAGTTACATGGTTTTCCCTTCAGTGTCTTCAAAATTACTAAACAAGACTATCTTAAAAAACCAACAAACGCACGCCAACAAAATAAGAACATGAGGAATAAAGGAAAGCAAGGAGGAGTGACCTACATTAAAAAATATTCTGTTATGTTCTCATAAAACAGGGAAAATGGCAACATCCATTAATTTCTCGCCTCAACGGTTGTCCTGAGAATTAAACCACAGAATGGATGTTGTCTCAAGGAGCGTATACTTCAAATTGGACGTTTACTTCCTGAAGCTAGGAAAAGAGTGACATGGCCAACTACAAGAATGAGCAGGATTATAAAACTGTAACTCATCTCTTGCTTCATTCAACGCTTGGGCATAGATTTTAAAACTTGATAGCATGTTGCTTTCTCCCAAAGGAGATAAGGAAGGCCAGGCTAGGTAGTGCAGCAATTGCAGGGTTTATGAGATCCTTAGGAAGCGTGTTCTTAACTAATCAACTAGTTCTCCTGCTAATTCCAACGACCAAGAGAAAGTTAGGGATGTCAGCAAAAAGTACAAGAGCATTTATTGCTCATATTGCTTTTGACACAAACTGGAACAGGTGACCTTGCTTTTTATCTGCTAGTTTGCTTAAGGATTTTGCAACATGACAACTGGTCTGCAATAGGGTGAGATGTAGACAAGAATATGAAAATACAGTTGGTCTTGTTCTTTACAAAGAAAAGAATCAGATGGCTGGAAAGCCTTTTCCTATTGTCGCCTGATAAAAGTATTTTCCTCATCTTATTTAAAGCTTTAAGCAAACAATTCCTAGTATAGGAAGATTCTGAATGACAGAACTTGAAAAACTAAAGACAGACTTAGCCCAGCTTCTGCTGCTCTCATCTCTTCTAGCAGTCCAGAAAGCAGAAGCTGTTTGCAGTGGCGTTATCATGACTACTAGCTACTGTGAAATCTTAGTTATTTTAGAGAAACTAAAGAAAAGCTGCTGCTGAAGTCACATACCCGCCCTGGCTACAGGAAGTTTCTAATTTCAAAAAGGAAGTTCTCAAAACAACAAAAAGATAAGGTAAACACAGCCAAGAATTAAAACAAAGGTCCCATATTTACTGGGAGATTTCACTGTCAGGAACTCAGGTGTAGCTGAGGATACTCT